>NC_060143.1:14634141-14937957 GCF_021461385.2 Schistocerca piceifrons
GAAATATATAGGTCGCCGTATCATAGATCGGAAATTAAACTTATTTTTGTAGCAGTTTACATAGCAAACTTTCGTAAAAACGTACTGGCGATATTATAATGATTAAATAGATACAGTCTGCTTACCTCTCATAAATTCTAAGTTTGTGCCAAAACTGCATGTGACTGAACGTTCTACAGTACTGGCCATTAAAATTGCTACACCACGAAGATGACGTGCTGTAGACGCGAAATTTAACCGACAGGAAGAAGATGCTGTGGTATTCAAATGATTAGCTTTTCAGAGCATTCACACAAGGTTGGCGCCGGTGGCGACACCTACAACGTGCTGACGTGATGAAAGTTTCCAACCCATTTCTCATATACAAACAGCAGTTAACCGGCGTTGCCTGGCGAAACGTTGTTGCGATGCCTCGTGTAAGGAGGAGAAATGCGTTCCATCACGTTCCCGACTTTGATAAAGGTCGGATTGTCGCCTATCGCGATTGCAGTTTATCGTATCGCGACAATGCTGCTCGCTTTGGTCGAGATCCAATGACTGTTAGCACATAATGGAATCGGTGGGTTCAGGAGGGTAATACGGAACGCCATGTTGGATCCCAACGGCCTCGTATCACTAGCAGTCGAGATGATAGGCATCTTATCCGCATGGCCGTAACGTATCGTGCAGCCACGTCTCGATCCCTGAGTCCACAGATGGGGACGTTTGCAAGACAACAACCATCTGCACGAACAGTTCGACGACGTTTGCAGCAGCATGGACTATCAGCTCGGAGACCATGGCTGCGGTTACCCTTGACGCTGCATCACAGACAAGAGCGCCTGCGATGGTGTACCCAACGATGAACCTGGGTGCACGCTGGCAAAACGTTATTTTTTGGATTAATCCAGGTTCTGTTCACAGCATCATGACGGTCGCATCCGTGTTTGGCGACATCGCGGTGAACGCTCATTGGAAGCGTGTTTTCGTCATCGCCATACTGGCATATCACCCGGCGTGATGGTATGGGGTGGCATTGGTTACAGGTCTCGGTCACCTCTTGTTCGCATTGACGGCACTTTGAACAGTCGACGTTACATTTCAGATGTGTTACGACCCGTGGCTCTACCCTTCAAATGGCTCAGAGCACTATGGGACTTAACTACTGAGGTCATCAGTCCCCTAGAACTTAGAACTACTTAAACCTAACTAACCTAAGGACATCACACACATCCATGCCCGAGGCAGGATTCGAACCTGCGACCGTAGCGGTCTCGCGGTTCCAAACTGACGCGCTTAGAACCGCACGGCCACACCGGCCGGCGGCTCTACCCTTCATTCGATCCCTGCGAAACCCTACATTTCAGCAGGATAATGCACGATCGCATGTTGCAGGTCCTGTACGGGTCTTTCTGGATACGGAAATGTTCGACTACTGTCCTGGCCAGCACATTCTCCAGATCTCTCACCAATTGAAAACGTCTGGTCAATGGTGGCCGAGCAACTGGCTCGTCACAATACGCCAGTCACAACTCTTGATGAACTGTGGTATCGTGTTGAAGCTGCATGGACAGCTGTTCCTGTACACGCCATCCAAGCTCTGTTTGACTCAATGCCCAGGCGTATCAAGGCCGTTATTACGGCCAGAGGTGGTCGTTCTTGGTACTGATTTCTCACGATCTATGCACCCAACTTCCGTGAAGATGTAATCACATGTCAGTTCTAGTATAACATATTTGTCTAATGAATATCCATTTATCATCTGCATTTCTTCTTGGTGAAGCAATTTTAATGGCCAGTGGTGTAAGTTCGTTCCCAGAAATCAGCACCAAAAAACACATCAGAAGAAAACTCTTTACCTTTAAGAAAATAATTTAATTTCAACCATTGTTATAGTCAAATGTATGTATAATTTGTTTAAGAAAGAAAGGAAAGAAACTAAACTTGTGACGTGAGCGAAGCCAAGATATCGACTTCCTATAAGCATTGTCGACAATCTGTACCATTCAGACCAAGGACTGTGAGCAGTTTTGTAAAGATACTGCTTCTCATCTCTTTAAAAGCGAATACTTTTGTAATATTTTACCTTGGCTGTAACTGATGTCGAATGGTGCTGCAAGTTTTTTGCTTCCAGCCAGTGGGACTGGTAATAATAAATTTGTTGTTTCATTCGCTTTCCGTCTCTGTTGAAATTCAATACACGGAATGCACTAGTAGCTAACTCTATAAAAACTTCTGCATAATCGATTAATATAATTAGCAATAGGCGCTGTCACTTACAGGAAACATTATAAATTGTTTGTAATTGTACGTAATTTATTCATATGTGACGCTTTATGTAATTATAGTTCTGATATATAAGCAAAGCTGCAGTAGAATAAAAAAGTTGAGGATATTGCTAGTTTCAAATTATGGCACTGTCTGGATTGAGACAAAGTATTGTTCCAGTGTCTAGAATTTTAGGGAATGACATGCACCGAACCCGAAGGAGTAAAACTACCACGTGACATCCACTGATCGATATGACGGTGAGCCTGCACAGTAATTACCGCTAAAAACAACTTCAAAGCGCAATGGGGAAGGTCAGTGATCCACCCTGTAGTCCAGCAATACGTAGGTGATCGCGGAAACGTTACGCTCGCTATTCAAAAGGCCAATTAACATTGTATTTTTGACAGACTCACTTTGATTCACTTTCCTTTTAGTCAAAAAGCCAATTACCTTTGTCTCTTTGACGGATCCACTTTGATTAAATTTCAGTTTCGGGTACAATACAAGCATCAGACTTTTAAGCCTACGTTTCAGCATAATTATCCTTCTCTTTAGTTTATTACCCGTCCCTGTTTGCAGTTGGAATAATTAAGTTAGTTCAACGTCTGTAGCAATAATTGCAGATGGAAAATCCTATAATTCCATATTTTTCTCTGAGAACAATGGCTGTGCCATAACTGATCGCTAACTTTTTACTGAAGGCATATACTGCATTAAAAAAAAAAAGAAAAAGAAAAAACGGTCGCCACATTGCTCCGCGAAAGCATAATGATAATGAAGCATTTATTAAGGACCAACGCGTTACTTATTGTCAACGAGTTTTAAGAATGACTGTAAGTGTGCTGTAACATTTTCCGTGCGTTTGCACGTGTCTGCGTGCGTGCCGCTTAATTTGAACAATACAACTTTGTGCTTTACTGTTATCTAGCAAATATGGCAAACATGGATAAATTTCATTTCAGACTCTTAAATCTGAATGTTGCTTACGTAGCTGTACAGTCATCACTAATCGAAACTGCTTTCCTGTTTTCTTGTGCAATTATTAGTAAAAGAATCAAGACACGTAAATTTAGCTGACCATTCTCAAAACTAAAGGAGGAGGTTAGTAATTTTTACACACACTACCAATATGCTACTTCAAAACTTTAGTTGCAACTAATTTCGAAAATTGCATCGTCATCTGACTGACTTCAGAGCTTTCAAAGGTACAAGCCACATATCGTTTATTGTGAAACAGCTGAATACCGGATGTTACTTGCATATTTATTTATGCCAATCCTTTATTAGTCTGTCCCCCCCTTCGCGCTCTCTCTGTCCATCTCCTCCTCTCCCCCTCTCCGTCCATCCGCTTCTTCCCTCCTCCCATCCATCTCCCCCTGCCCCCTCTATCTCATCCTCATCAATTCTCATTCCACCTCTTCCCCCCCTCTCTCTATTGCCTCTCCACTCCCCATCCATCTTCTCCTTCCTCTTGTCTCCATTCATTTTCTCCTTCCTCCTGTCTCCATCCATCTCCTCCTCCTCCTCCTCCCTTAATCTGTCTTCTCCCCTACTTGTGTCAATTTCCTCCCCCTTCCTCCTCTGTCCTAGGCCCCCGTATCTCTTTCTGTTTCTTCCTACCCCTCTCTCTCTCTCTCGCTCTCTCTGCCCACCACCTTCTCTTTCACTTCAATGTCCATCTCCTTCTCTCCCGTCCGCTTCCTTTTCTGTCCATTTCTATCTCTTTCTCTGTCCATCTCCAACCCCCCCCCCCTCTCTATCTGTGTCTCTCATCTCCTCTCTGTCCATCTCCTAGTCCCCCTTCTCTCCACGTGTTAGCTTCCTAACTATCTATAAGTGTACCTACTGAATGTTCTTTGTTTTTCAGAAATCTTCTCCACATTTAACGTATTCAACTGCTGATCAGTACCGACTTTAAGCTAAGTGAAATGCTGAATTTTATATAATGAAAATAAATCTAATTACATCCCAAAAGAAAATAACAGTGTATGTAGTGAAAACTATTCAACTGTAACTCAGTGCCGAAGTACATTATGAATGTTGCGTAAAGTTTGACTTGAAATTTCCACGAAATACAGTGCTCCTCAACTCAGTAGAAAATAAATGTTTAACATTACCTATACTGTTCACTGTGAATTAATCTGATTAATAAGCACAACACCTGAAATTTCAGACTGTAAACTTCTTGCTCACAAGAATGCAAAGTGAGGTCAATTGAAGACATATTACACTGTGCTCAATCATTAAGAAAATAGAAATTAATCAAGGACAGAACAAAATGCAAAAAGTAGATATGGTCACTCCTATGTCCAAAGTATTTGACGTATTTGACTGAAAATAGCACGTAAGTGCCTGAGGCACTTTCCTCCCTTTATACAAATGTTTCATTGGATAGTACCTAATCATACAATAGGTATTGATTCCCTATTCTTGCTTGTGATCATAACGAAAAGAAACTGGTACTGTAATACAAAAACATCTTTTTAAGTAGTATTGACGTTTAATAATACAACAATATTGAAATTCATTATTACAATCATATCGGAATAACAAAAACTTTCTGAAAATGGCTTGAATTTTAAGATGTGATGATTTCATAAAACAGTTTTTCTTCAGGTTTTACCAAAAATTCAACCATAGTTTTCAAATCGCTCTTCCGTAATATGTGATTTGCTCAACAACATAGGCAATGCTGCCTCTGCTGCTTTCTTTTTGGTCACATATTACTTGAAAACCATCTCAGTCTATTGTCAGAGTTCACTGAAGGTCCTTTTAACCACGATTTTGCCAAGATTACAAGAAGTAACTTTTATCCATGAAAGTTTTGTAACGTTAAGGTTTGCTGTGTTAATAAAAGTCCCAGCTGCTTCTTTGAAGTCAAAACAATCAGCTTCTCTTAACATGTATATTTTAAATGGCTCTGTCACTTTAACATCTTCTTTTATAGATTTTAAGTCCTCTGGAATATTGCATTTAGTAAGTCTTTTGCGATTTCCAATACTGGCAAAATCACAGTCGCAGAAGGAGTAATCCCTAACTCAGAACTTAAGGTTTATTTCTATGTACATATTTCTACGCAATCTAAATACATCCACACAAAAAATCACAATTTTATTTTTATCCTGTCGGCAGCAGTTATCACTCCGTGCTGTGAGTTCTGTGAGTCTGTAGATTCAATTTCTTTGAAGGCTCAGAATACAACTTCGTCCTCTCCACTACCTGATATTCCTTCATGCCACATATTGATCGTGCTAATGCTACTGTGTAAATGGATACGAAGGCTGTAATTTGAAAGTAGCCTTAGGTATTACATGTTAGTATGAGAATGCCTGTAAAGATAGTGCTTTTTCTAACTCAAATGCAAATGTCACACTGGCTACTAGGAGTCTGAGACTCACAAAATTTTTCAGCTTTCAAATGATGAAGTTTTAGTTTATTTCTGAAACCTGTTTTAGCTGTACCATCGATGTCGCGATTTGACAAGCTAACAAATGACATGCTGTACACGTGTCTCTTCTGGGTTGCTTGAAGGATAGTTTACTTTCGAAATGCTTATTAAATACCAGATAATAAAAACGGCAAGGCACAGTGCGGACAGGATATCGTATCTTAGAAGCCTCGTACAATCTGTATATGTCTAAATCCTGTAAAAGGTACTGCTTCCCTGAATCCTGCCTCCAATAGTGGCTTCTATCTTTTGGGAATGATTGCATGTCTCACATACAAGAGCCTTGACATTGTGAATATATTTTCGATCAATTTTCGTATTACCCCTTTTTTCAACTTATACTGGGATAGCAATCTGCGTGATTTTTACTAAAAGCTGGAACCTTTTACCAGAGATAGCAAAAATATTGCAGAAAGTGTTCTTACAAACTTGCAGAAATTCCCCTTCGCAATTTGGAATAATATACATCACTTTTGTTTGACACATGCTTTGTACAGAATCTCCATATGTACCATGTCTGGGTCTTGCAACACGCTTGACTTGCATTACGAGGTGCATTCAAGTTCTAAGGCCTCCGATTTTTTTTCTAATTAACTACTCACCCGAAATCGATGAAACTGGCGTTACTTCTCGACGTAATCGCCCTGCAGACGTACACATTTTTCACAACGCTGACGCCATGATTCCATGGCAGCGGCGAAGGCTTCTTTAGGAGTCTGTTTTGACCAGTGGAAAATCGCTGAGGCAATAGCAGCACGGCTGGTGAATGTGCGGCCACGGAGAGTGTCTTTCATTGTTGGAAAAAGCCAAAAGTCACTAGGAGCCAGGCCAGGTGAGTAGGGAGCATGAGGAATCACTTCAAAGTTGTTATCACGAAGAAACTGTTGCGTAACGTTAGCTCGATGTGCGGGTGCGTTGTCTTGGTGAAACAGCACACGCGCAGCCCTTCCCGGACGTTTTTGTTGCAGGGCAGGAAGGAATTTGTTCTTCAAAACATTTTCGTAGGATGCACCTGTTACCGTAGTGTCCTTTGGAACGCAGTGGGTAAGGATTACGCCCTCGCTGTCCCAGAACATGGACACCATCATTTTTCAGCACTGGCGGTTACCCGAAATTTTTTTAGTAGTGGTGAATCTGTGTGCTTCCATTAAGCTGACTGGCGCTTTGTTTCTGGATTGAAAAATGGCATCCACGTCTCATCCATTGTCAAAACCGACGAAAGGAAAGTCCCATTCATGCTGTCGTTGTGCGTCAACATTGCTTGGCAACATGCCACACGGGCAGCCATGTGGTCGTCCGTCAGCATTCGTGGCACCCACCTGGATGACACTTTTCGCATTTTCAGGTCGTCATGCAGGACTCTGTGCACAGAACCCACAGAAATGCCAACTCTGGAGGCGATCTGTTCAACAGTCATTCGCCGATCCCCCAAAACAATTCTATCCACTTTCTCGATCATGTCGTCAGACCGGCTTGTGCGAGCCCGAGGTTGTTTCGGTTTGTTGTCACACGATGCTCTGCCTTCATTAAACTGTCGCACCCACGAACACACTTTCAACACATCCATAACTCCATCCCCACATGTCTCCTTCAACTGTCGATGAATTTCAATTGGTTTCACACCACGCAAATTCAGAAAACGAATGATTGCACGCTGTTCAAGTAAGGAAAACGTCGCCATTTTAAGTATTTAAAACAGTTCTCATTCTCGCCGCTGGCGGTAAAATTCCATCTGCCGTACGGTGCTGCCATCTCTGGGACGTATTGACAATGAACGCGGCCTCATTTTAAAACAATGCGCATGTTTCTATCTCTTTCCAGTCCAGAGAAAAAAAATCGGAGGCCTTAGAACTTGAATGCACCTCATAAGTCTACAAGATGGTTTTGTTGTTTACAATAATCTAGCTTATAAAACCCATCAAAGAGAAAAAGTTTTTGTTTGTAGGTATATATTTGCACGTGTATTTGTATCTGCATACAGTTTTTTAGGATGAGGCATCCTTCACCTATACTACAGTGTTAGTAGCTGTGACATAGGCCTTGCTTGCATTTCTCAGCTTATTATTTTTTTCCGATATTCTCCTTTCTTCCTTCACTTCTTAACACTCATCTATAATTCTACGTGTCACTCTGAATAACACCGCTAAGCCTTCTAATAATAGGCCTAGTCACTTACAACATACTACAAAGACAACATGCTGCAACATAACAACGAATACTGACGAACGCGAGGCAGGTCGCCGGCGCGTCAGCAGTTACATACCTTTATACGTTCGACATCCAGCGCATTCTGTTACCGATCGCTGTAACTAACAGGAACTGTCTTGATACTTAAATTGTTTTTACGTAGTTGTCGGTGGCACACAGATCCCATTTTTTGTAAAACTATACTTTTCGAAAAAAATAGCACTTAGATCCCTATTTACTTTAGGCCGTCGAATACCAAAGCCCCCTCTCTAAAAAGTCAACTGCTCCTGCTATGCCTCAAATAAGAATGGCCCAGCGGCACACAACAGACAGGCGAGCTAGCGTACATCAAATTACAAACACAGGTGGAAACCTTAAGCACGTTATCAAGCACATGCCAATAAGAAGGTACAGATTTTAACTTCCACATTATTTCTTTCTAGATAACAAGTAGCATGTGTACGAAAGTTGTTTTAAATCGATCCAGCGGTTTAAGAGAAGCTAGTTACCCATTACTTTGCCCGTGTACGGACATATCGCATATATTAAGTATATTTCATACATGTTTGTACACATATTTCACTTGTACCTCCAGCGAATTTCATTCTGCAGTTTCGTTTCCACGTAGTTAAACGATAGCGTCATCACGTCTGAACTATGTGCCGTACAAAGGAAAAAATACTTTTTTGTTTCCTTTCATCATTATGTCGGGGATGCTGACAAGAAAAAATCTCGTATAGGTTAGAAATTATGTGAAAATTTAGTTGCAAGTCACTAAGCGCTCTCTTTCTCAAATACTTGATTAATATAGTCTGGCTATTGTGCGTCGCGATTTACGTTTCTTTTTTACCCACATCCACACCAGCGTCTGAGGCACCACTATAGTCTTCCCAAACTATAAGTGATACGCGTACGAAATTTGGTTGAAATCGATACACGGATTTAGCAGGAAATGTGGAACGTGAATACATACATCCACATTTATAACGTGTATGGACATGTTACGTATCTTTTTACTGTTGTGGAAGGACGTGGATCTGGTGTACAGCACGACATCGTCCAACTTCCAGACAAAATGGTTCAAATGGCTCTGAGCACTATGGGACTCAACTGCTGAGGTCATTAGTCCCCTAGAACTTAGAACTAGTTAAACCTAACTAACCTAAGGACACCACAAACATCCATGCCCGAGGCAGGATTCGAACCTGCGACCGTAGCGGTCTTGCGGTTCCAGACTGCAGCGCCTTTAACCGCACGGCCACTTCGGCCGGCAAACTTCCAGACACAACTCACTTTTCTTATGCTCGAAAGTCTACAGGTGATGGCAAAATTTATGGAATTAATTGCAGAAAGAAAGTTTAATTGTAGCTCTGTAGTGGTAGGGGTAAAATATGTCTTATATCGGAGGGTGGAACACAAAAAAGAAAATTTTGGTTATTACTGTTGAAGCGAGTGTAGTTTCTAACAATGTTAGGATTTGATAGCGCTGTGATTTGCCCGATAGCTATGAAACAGGATAGCCATTGCTCGAGGTTTTTTTTCGTATTTAACTTTCCATCATAAGTCGGGGATTGATACACTTATTCTGCGAATTAGGATGAAACGCGGTTAGGTGACTTTCTATTTTTTTTACTTTTAGTTATTTATTTGCTAACTTTTAATAGCTCATTTTGGTAATTGTAATTGCCGTCCCACGAACAGGTGCGTTCAAAGAAGTGTTCAGCAAAATACTATCTGTTCATGGCCTCAAGTTATTTGACTAAGCTGTGGAAAGATGTGGACAGTACGATAGCCTCTATTCAAATGAAAATGATTATGATTGAATGGAAGTACTTATTACTCCAAACAGAGCACCACCATTAGCAGAAATTCAAAAGTAATAGAAAACGCAGTGTCGAGGTAACAGACCCTTAGTTAGGTGCGACGGGATTTATACTAGCAGCAACGTTTTCACTGCATAATGACTTGTGGTATCATGTGATATCTTCACTACCTGATCAAAGGTAGCGGAGCAGCCCCATGTAATGCTGAGCTGATCGCTAGACGTCACAAAAAGGTGTGGAGTGTTGCGTTGTCAGTAGGGAAGCAGCAGCAGCAGGATTGGGTGGTAAAGAGAGCTCAGTAACTTCGAAAGTGGTCTATTTGTTGGTTGTCAGCTTACTATCTGCTCCATCAGGCACACTTCAACCCTTCTAAAACTTCCAAAGTGGATGTGACTGTGAAGTGGAAACGCTAAGGAACAACCGAAGCTAAACCATGACCACGTACTGTCGGAGACAGACCGGGTAGCACTGCAGAAGTCGACTGCAAAAAATCGCATGAAATCAGATGAAGTAATCACTTGTCAGTTTCAAAGTGCTACCAGCAGTTTAGCTAGGAAAAGGATTTTGCGTAAGGAGTTAAAAGAATGGGGTGTATAGGTTTAGCAGTTCCTCATAAGCCGCGCGCTCCTGTAGTTAATGCTAAGCAATACCTGGAAAACGTTATCTGCCCCGTCTGCCATCACGTGTAGTGCCCATATCGAATTGTGGAGGAGTTGCTATGGTACGGGGATGTTTTCGTTATTAGGGTATGGTCCCCGCTAAATGCGGAAGGATGTGAACACACTTTGCAGCATTTTGTACTGTGAAAATGCACCCCGTCATGAAACGGCATACGTGGGCAATGATTTCCTTATAATAACATTCCCAGAATGGACTGGTCTACCCAGTCTTTACATGAATGAAATGGAACGCCTCTGCTATGAGTTTAATCATCCAGCTGTTGAGGAAGAAAGTGCTGACATTCCCCCGAAGGCATTCACCTTATTCGAAGTGTCCCCAGAAGAATTCAAGTCGTCTAAAAGGCGAAGGGTGGAGACACCCCGTATTAATGGCCAGTAGTACGAGTCTGGATACTTTTGATAAACGTATCGTACTTTTAGCACTTCATATCTATTATGTATACTATTTCAAAGCACCCTGCCCGTAACAGTGCATTTAATAAGTAACTCATTTTCGTTGTAAATGTTTTCCACCAACACAGGAAGGGGAACTTCCCAATTTCGTGGGAGCCCATGGGAAATTATCTGTGTGTAACGATTATCAGTTACATTTCCAGATCGAAACTTCTATTATGTCTTGCAGTGCGGGCTGATACCAAACTTCTAGCAGATTAAAACGTTGTGCCAGACCGAGGATCGAACTCGGGCTCTTTGCCTTTTGGGGCCAAATGTTCTACCAACTGAGCTACACAAGCAGGACTCAGAAGCCTTCCTCACCGCTTTATTTCCGGCAGTTTCTCGTCTCCTACCTTCTCCTGCGAACCTCGCAGGACTAGCGCTTCTTCAAGAAAGCGTCGAGATCCTAGCGATTACGTTGATTTTTTCTGTACTTCTTTGCACTTATCTTGCCTAACAGAAATGTAGTTTGGATTGAGATACCCACAATAACCGTAATACAGGGTGATTAAAAAGGATACAAGAACTTTAAAAATGTGTATTTAATGAAAGAAACATAATATAACCTTCTGTTATACATCATTACAAAGAGTATTTAAAAAGTTTTTTTTTCACTCAAAAACAAGTTCAGAGATGTTCAATATGGCCCCCTCCAGACACACGAGCAATATCAACCCGATACTCCAACTCGTTCCACACCCTCCGTAGCATATCAGGCGTAACAGTTTGGATAGCTGCTGTTATTTCTCGTTTCAAATCATCAATGGTGGCTGGGAGAGGTGGCCGAAACATCATATCCTTAACATACCCCCCATAAGAAAAAATCACAGGGGGTAAGATCAGGGCTTCTTGGAGGCCAGTGATGAAGTGCTCTGTCACGGGCTGCCTGGCGGCCGATCCATCGCCTCGGGTAGTTGACGTTCAGGTAGTTACGGACAGATAAGTGCCAATGTGGTGGCGCTCCATCCTGCTGAAATATGAATTGTTGTGCTTCTTGTTCGAGCAGAGGAAACAGCCAATTCTCTAACATCTCCAGATACTGTAGTCCAGTTACAGTAGCACCTTCGAAGAAAAAGGGACCAAAAACTTTATTGGCTGAAATGGCACGTTTAATACACCACCTATCAGGAGGTTTAACACCGTACTTCGTTCGAAATGCACGCTGAACAACTGTCGTCGATTCACTTCTGCCGTACTCAATAACACAAAAAGCTTTCTGTTGAGCGGTCGCCATCTTAGCATCAACTGACGCTGACGCCTAGTCAACAGCGCCTCAAGCGAACAAATGTACAACTAAATGAAACTTTATAGCTCCCTTAATTCGCCGACAGATAGTGCTTAGCTCTGCCTTTTGTCGTTGCAGAGTTTTAAATTCCTAAAGTTGTGGTATTCTTTTTGAATCACCCTGTATTTCTATGTAGTTTAGGCCTATCAAATTTACTCCGTTTTTGGACCTGTTGTAGAAGTATTTAAAACTTTGGAGTAATCTCTTCGCAATGACTTGATTTCCGTAGCGTAAAACATTACGTGTAAACGGTAGGAGAGAGCTGGCCAATGCTCTCAGTTGCTGGTAAGGTGGTCGTCACAGAATCGTTCCCCGGCTGCTGCTTGGCTAGAATGGGAGAAGTATAGTCCTTTTTGAGATCCTAATAGATAATCCAGATCTGCTGAAGTTGATATAATATTATATATGCTGCTGTTCCGTAACGGGAAACTGTTGATGGCAACATCACGAAATTCACTGAGATGACACAAGTCATGATATAGCGATATGCATTTATACATTTGGCGGTAGTACCTCGTACACAAGGTATAAAAAGGCAGTGCATACGTGGAGCTGTAATTTATACTCAGGTGATTCATGTGGAAAGGTTTATGACTTGATTATGGCCGCACAACAAGAATTAACAGACATTCAACGCGAATTGGTAGTTGGGAGCTAGATCCATTGGACATACCATTTCGAAAATCGTTAAGGAATTCAATATCCCGAGACACATGGCGTGCCGGCTGCCATGGCCGAGCGGTTCTAGGCGCTTCAGTCTGGAACCGCGCGACCGCTACGGTCGCAGGTTCGAATCCTGCCTCGGGCATGGATGTGTGTGATGTCCTTAGGTTAGTTTGAGTAGTTCTAAGTCTAGGGGATTGATGACCTCAGATGTTAAGTCCCATCGTGCTCAGAGCCATTTGAACCATTTTGAACATACATATACACTTATACCGTAATAGATGGCTCTGAGCACTATGGGACTTAATTTCTGAGGACATCAGTCCCCTAGACTTAGAACTACTTAAACCTATCTAACCCAAGGACGTCACACACATCCATGCCCGAGGCAGGATTCGAACCTGCGACCGTAGCGGTCACGCGGTTTGTAGCGCCTAGAACCGCTCGGCCATCCCGGCCGGCCCGTGATAGATACTTCCGAACATCACACACATCCATGCCCGAGGCAGGATTCGAACCTGCGACCGTAGCGGCCGTGCTGTTGCAGACTGTAGCGCCTAGAACCGCATGGCCACACAGGCCGGCTGTATATGTATGTGTGTGTGGCCACTTTATCACGGGATAGTTATATATTTTTATTTTTATAATTCTATTTTATGATTTTGGATGGGGTGGCTTTAAATGTAGTGGGCTAGCATGAGACTTTTAACTAACTTATACCGTGATGACACAAGTACGGACATCGGCTGCCCCGAAGTACGTACGATATGATATTTTTTAAACACAACGCGCGACTCACCGACTGCTAATAAATAGTTTGCGTGAGTGCTGCTATTTAGAAAAGAAAATATGCGTATTCTTACGAAAACTGTAATTATTAATATGGGTCTCAGAGGCTACTGGTTATTTATGTACCAAACTACACAAAGATTAACTGAAATATTGGGGAACTTATAGAATGTAATACCTTTCAATATTTCTTGTTCATTATTTGCAAGGCAGAACTGGAGAGAATCTCATCTGCCGTTAGGCGGCCAAACACCGAACAAAAAAAAAAAAAAAAAATGGTTCAAATGGCTCTGAGCACTATGGGACTTAACATCTATGGTCATCAGTCCCCGAGAACTTTGAACTACTTAAACCTAACTAACATAAGGACAGCACACAACACCCAGTCATCACGAGGCAGAGAAAATCCCTGACCCCGCCGGGAATCGAAACCGGGAACCCGGACATGGGAAGCGAGAACGCTACCGCACGACCACGAGCTGCGGACGACACCAAACATACTGAACTCATTCAGTATTCTAAATTTTAATAAACGAATTCTATTTTTACTCTGTTAACTCTGAGACTATTGTAAGATCAAGGAGAGAAACCTCTCACATTTACATTTAATATTATGACATGAAATTTTAATAAAACAATACAGTCAGCCAGCATAATGGCCGACTAAATCCTGCTAGGGGGCATGAGCTCCCTGCACTACAAAGTTCTGTAAAAATTTTGTTAATTGTAATTAATGCTTGCGATCATGCGAGGTGACAACTAAGTCAATAATACACACTTTCCAATGACCATTATGAGTATATTTTACTAAATTACAACCAAACTTACATAAAATATTATCCATCGCTACAATGGTGGCCTACCTCTAGACGAAACAAAAACTGGAGAGCTTTCAATAAAGCAAAAGTCTCTGGTCGTGTTCATTTTCATTACACAGATAAAAAGAATGTTCTTTTATTTTTATATCATATCGCTGTCTGCGATTTTTGGTGGTATTATTTAACTTTTCTAATCTTTCTTATACATCGCGCACACGTGCACAGTCTTGAAATAATTTGACCGAGCGAGGTGGCGCAGTGGTTAGCACACTGGACTCGCATTCGGGAGGATGACGGTTCAATCCCGTCTCCAGCCATCCTGATTTAGGTTTTCCGTGATTTCCCTAAATCGCTTCAGGCAAATGCCGGGATGGTTCCTTTGAAAGGGCACGGCCGATTTCCTTCCCAATCCTTCCCTAACCCGAGCATGAGCTCCGTCTCTAATGACCTCGTTGTCGACGGGACGTTAAACTCTAACCACCACCATCTTGAAATAATTTATAATTCACAAGTCGCACAACAAAAACTTGCTTTCCCTTTCTCCAAATATCAATTTCTTTGACGTACCGTCACATATCCCACTGCTTTTGTCACTGAAAACATCTCATTCATGATTTCGGAAATTGTCGATTGACACTAGCAATGAAATGTAATTCCTAGTCGCAATAATGTGAGAACTCCGTTTTGAAGGCCCTAAGGTGGAAGGTGGCAAGCATTGTGGCCGAAGCTACACTCACGAAGTCTACTAGGGCGAGGTTTTTGGTGTTCAGCAGAGGGTCGCAGCTCCATCGGATGACCACGATGGCGCCGGGGCAAGGCTAGTGTGTTTTGCCGCGGCGCTGCCGCCAGCCGCAGGCGATATGCAAATGCCAACCGGCTGACGGCGAGCGCCGCTCGCCGTATCGACCTCTTCATTAAGTCCCGCAGCCTACACTGGGGGCCAAGTTGCGAGTCGTTGACGACTACAGTCACGCAAACTGCACATCGGCAGCAGACTGCGTCCCCAGCGGGCGCTTCACGGCGGTGATACGTGTATGAATGCGGACTCACAACACTGTCGGCGCCGTACTCAGCGTCCATTTCGAAATGTTTTCTGAACTTCTTTGCCTTACGGGACGATTAATGGGAACTCTTCCAACGAGATGACAGCTAGGTTGTCTCACACTCCACAACGTATTGTCACACAAAACATTACATATACACGGTGATTATAATTAAAGTTAAACTTTCAAAACGCTATAGAAATAACACAGCTGCTCAGAATGACGTCAAATTGCAACGGAATACTGTCGGAGAAGGGGGAAACACATGGCAGAAGAGAAAAATGTATGAATATTGATCAATTGATGGCGCTGTACGTGACAGAATACGTAAACGAAAACACCTGTCATGCGCACGATCCACTGAAGCTGGTATAAACAGGCCGGGTACGCGGCTTTTCCTCCTTTCGTGGCTGGGACGTTCACCATGGCTGTCTCAGTGCAGGATTGCGCTCTATTGTAAAACTGTATTACATGAATGATGACTGGGCGTACGTCGCTCTGCAGAAATTCCTGACACTGAAGGGTTTGAGAAAAGGCATTGGTCCGAGACTGCCGTGGGTTGTAGTGTAACGACGTAAGTTTTATATAAATGATTTTCTTTGGACGTATGACCATGTGCAGACTTCGTCACCTACGTCAGTTACAACACGCTTCAAAATTATTTAAACTCTTTTTAAATTGTCTCTGAATGGTTCTTGAACGAAACTGTAAACATCATTTGAGTCGTATGCGCAGAATTACGTCACTCAGTCCAATTGGTTTGCTCAAACTTTTTCAATTTAGATGTCGTTTGTTTCTCCCCAGAAATTATATTAATGCAAGTGATCTGCTTTAATAAATTTTAGAACCACATTGAATAAACTTTCAAGAATCACGCTGTCAAAAATTAATAATCTTGTCAAATAAATTACGTAACAATTCTTCACAAATAAATTCTTGGAACACGTATTTAAACTTTAGTAGCATCCACTAGTTTATTATCTTCCTACATATAGACGTGAACCTGAGCCTTGACAAGACAGAAATGAACATTTACAACATGATTAAACTTTCTATGACGTCATTGTTGTAGAAACATTACAAATTCTTAATTTTCAATTTTTAGAAGCACGACGCAACAACTCGGTTTCAGGATCTTCTGTTGTTCTTTGGCTGTCGACCCGCGACGTATAGTGGCCAGTAATTTTCTCTCTGGTCCCGGCAGTGAAGATGCTGTCTCCGTTCGTTGCGCCGCCCTCTCCGTACATGAAACATAAAAAATAAATACAAACTTCAGATAATTCACAACAATTACAAATATTACAAAAAATACATAAACAAAGCTAAATTAAACTTATATTCACCTGCAAACTGGGTTGACACTGGTGGATGGGTGACTCTTCAATTTCGCGTTCCACTACAGGGTCTGAAGATAATGATTCGAAAATTCGAAGAGACGGGTTCTTTTGGTGTGAAACCTGGTAGAGGGAGGAAACGAATTGACTTGAAGTCAGTGGAAGCAGTGGCTACAGAAATGCACGAGGAGACGAGTGGTGGTGTGCAAACGTGTAGTGCACGGAGAACTGCCCGATTATAGGACATACCCGTGAGCAGCACGGTGCGTAAAATCCTACGAAACATCCTTCTTTGCTATCCATTCAAAAGTACTCATGTGCACGAGTTGCTTCCTGTTGACCTGCCAGCAAGAGAAACCTTGGCTTTAGAATGCCCCGCGGGATTAGCCGAGCGGTTAGGGGCGCTGCAGTCATGGACTGTGCTGCTGGTCCCGGCGGAGGTTCGAGTCCTCCCTCGGGCATGTGTGTGTGTGTGTCTGTGTGTGTGTGTGTGTGTGTGTGTGTGTTTGTTTGTCCTTCGGATAATTTAGGTTCCAATGGTTCAAATGGCTCTGAGCACTATGCGACTTAACTTCTGAGGTCATTAGTCGCCTAGAACTTAGAACTAATTAAACCTAACTAAGCTAAGGACATCACACACGTCCGTGCCCGAGGCAGGATTCGAACCTGCGACCGTAGCGGTTTCTCGGTTCCAGACTTTAGCGCCTAGAACCGCACGGCCACTCCGGCTGGCGATAATTTAGGTTAAGTAGTGTGTAAGCTTATGGACTGATGACCTTAGCAGTTAAGTCCCAGAAGATTTCACACCCATTTGAACATTTTTTTTTTTTTTAGCTCGCATGGAAGTGGACAGTGAGTGGCCGTGAAATATTTTGTGGACAGACGAAGCCCACTTCCACGTAGCAGGATATTTCAATACACAGAATTGTCGAATACGGGGAAACAGAAAATCCACACAGTATCTCGTCATCCTGAAAAGGTCCCTGTGTGGTGCGGGTTTACGGCATTATTGTTCATAGGGCCATATTTTTTTGATGAGATGGTTGCTTCCGGTCCTGTTACCTGTACCGTCACTGGTAAGCGCTATGAGTGTCATTCCAGCTTTCCATCAACGTAGATGTGTGGATGGGATCATTTTTATGCAACATGGCGGACCTCCACACTTTGCAAATCGAGTTAAGCAGCTACTGAAGCCCGATTTCGGAAATGCTAGAATTATCAGCCACCATTTCCGTACAGCCTGGCCGTCCCGATCACCTGATCTTAACACGTGTGACTTCTGGCTGTCGGGCTACCTGACTTGTGTTCACTGTTCTGATTGCAATCTTAGCTGCGCAACATATTCTCAACATGACCCCGGAAACACTTTGATCAGTTGTAGAACATGCTGTTTCTCGATTTCAGCTTGTTGCAGAAAAAGATGGACAGCACATTGAACATGTTTTGCGCCAGTCACACGGAAAGTAATGATCCAATTTGATTTTGATTGTTGCTTATTATGCGATTTTTGGCCTTAGGACAATTACAAACCAATTTTTCCCATCCGATGTAATATGACCTTGCCGTGGTGGATGGGCTTACGTAACTATCAGCGTCATACCTGTACACCCATGCACACTGAGTAGTGCAGTTTCTTCTCCTGTAACATTACGTTGCAATTAGACGTCATTCTGACCAGTGTTATTTCTACAGCGTTTTGAAAGTTTAATTACTGTCACCATGTACATTACAAAAAAGTGAAGGTGATGCCAAGACTCTGTTATATATATTTAAAGGTAAAGCAGTAAACATAACGTTCTTGTAGTATAATTGGTTTCTCACAACGGAAACATTAGTTTACAAAAAGAAATCTGTTGCTCCACACATCAAAAAACTATTGACATACCTGCATAAAATAGAAGTTAAAGTTTCTCTAATTCAATTCTAGTAGCCTGTGCGCATACCTTTGGCATTTATGATAGCTTGTAGAAATGGTTCAAATGGCTCTGAGCACTATGCGACTTAACTTCTGAGGTCATCAGTCGCCTAGAACTTAGAACTAATTAAACCTAACTATCCTAAGGACATCACACACATCCATGCCCGAGGCAGCAGTCGAACCTGCGACCGTAGCGGTCACGCAGTTCCAGACTGTAGCGCCTAGAACCGCAAGGCCACACCGGCCGGCTAGCTTGTAGACTTCTTGGCATTGAGTAAACCAAGTTGCGAGTAATATCTAGTGAGATCTTCTTGGCATTGAGTAAACCAAGTTGCGAGTAATATCTAGTGAGATCTTCGAACAGGCATCTAACAACACCGTCTAAAACTCCCGCATTCCTGTAGGACGACGTTTGCTAATTTTTGTGTCCAAGTGTGCTCTAATATGCTCTATCGGGTTAAGATCAGGGCTCTGTTATGTAATGAAAACCCATCTTGGAGCATTATATAAAAACCGCATCCCAGTTCTAAGGGACGTATGTTAAAGATTGTTGTCTTGTTCAGAGTGAAAGACATCATCAAGAGACAGTTTCTGGGCACAGCTACGTGACTGGCTTACGCAACACATCGATTTATTTACGATAGTCCGTGACAACTTCAATAATTGCCGAGCCACCAACATCAGAGGCTCTGCTATGCATCCCCAAACCATTTTGCTTCCTCCTCCTTGTTTTACTGTAGGTAGGACGTGTTGTGATTGGAGCTTTGTGTTTGGTTTGCTCCACATGTTTCCCTTTCCGTCAAATCCAAACAAGTTAAAATTGTATTCGTCAGAAAATAGCACAGTATTCCCAAATTCTATCTATTTATTGACTTGATCTTTGGCGAACTGCAAGCGGTTTCTTCGGCTAACTTCTGAGGTAAATGGCTTAATGCTGGAAGATCTGCCATGAATATCAGATGTGTTCGAAATATTCCTAATGGTTTCACCACTGACCTGTTTGTTAGAAGTTGACTGAATTCCGATACAAGCTGTACAATATTCCTAATTGTCTGCCTTCTTGAAACTCTTTAATTTGCCTTCTGTTTTCAATTGTCTTCCAGTTCACGTTTTCAGCAGATTTCTAACGCTCTCTATAGGGTCACACAAACCAGTGATGATTGACATTGCCTTCCTTTGTGTAGGTTCAACATCCTTTATTAATTCTATTTGGTATGTATTCCAACAGCCACTCACTGGCTCAGTAGCGGCTCACCACTCTTACTACTCTAATGACGTTTTAATCGTGTCGGTACGGCTTGAAACGGTAATGATACGTATCTGGTGGTAGTCTTCAGTAGCAGGTAGCAAAACACACAGCGTGGATCACATGTCGGAATATTTTGACGTAAGAAGGTCCTGTAAACAATTAAGAGAGGCCTACGGCTTACTTTTGCAAGTAAGACATTGATTAACATTGTCTGAAATATATTGCTTTAATTTTCATCTCGTGACCATATGGAACGAATATTTTCGATCATAAACATAAATGTTCAACTGAGAGAGCAAAATAAAACGATAAATTTCAAACATCAACGGAGTTGCTAAATCTTTCGAGCTGAAGTGATGGCAATAGTGATTTGTATTTCTATTACCTTTTCTATAACATTAATCTACAGCAGGGAGGAAATACTCTTTGAAGAGCAATTCGAGTGTTAAATAATGAATACCGTTGGTTGGTTAACGGTAAATTATCAAGTCGCCATCATTTCCCAAAGTATTACCATTAATCGTGCATTGAGGTACTAACTCTCATATGAGTTACGAAGGCTTAAACATTATTTTAATGATACTAAAATTAGTTCGTTTCGGCGTAGATGTAATAAAAAAGAATTGGAAAAATTCCTCGTCACAAATGATGAGCACATCTGTCGGTTGGTTGAATGATAGCTTCTGCTTAATTATTCAGTTTCACTGATAACTGATACTTTGCCAAATACTATTCGGCTGTAACAAAGAGGAGTAAATGAGTATTAATTTAGTAGCTTCTGACGTTACTAATTTCCAGAACATAAAGACAAATCAAACTTCACACTACCAGAATCACAGCAAATAAAATTCACAGATATTCGCAGATATAACATAAAGATACTTAGAATCTAAGTATCGAAATTTATGTCATAGACTTTGAAATCTACTACGGTTGATATTCAGTTGGAAATAATGTAATGAAGCAAAAAGACGAGAAGCATCCTGCAGAAAGTGGCATAAGGCCTCGAGGTGACCAGCCTTGGTGCGTTTCAAGGCTGCTTAAGGAATTTAGGACTTGTCAGAAGGTGGATTCTCAGAAATGTGAGTAACAGGGCAAAGTTTCTGTAATAATACTGTGTCCTAGTGGTCTGGACTTTTAACCTGTACCAGGAACAACTACAGGCATAGTATTGTACGTGTGACGCTAGCCACGGCACTACTTCGAACTATGTACTATTCACTACAGGCCTGCAAGAGTCTTCTCGTTACAACTTGTCCTTAACACGTTGATCTATTAGGCAATTTTTTTATATTTTTGCCATAACATGGTGGCATATGGAGGGTGATGTGTGACGTAGTTTTCAACGCTTGATAACAGAAGACGCCAAACGTTTTCTATAAGATAAAGTTAATACGGTAGTACTTCATTCTTTAGGCTATTCTCGATAGGTGCAGTTAGGTAAGCAGTAGTGCCCATGTGTGCTTTGTAATGTTACAGAACAATTTTTTATGTATTTTTGTTTCTTTAATGGGTGATACTAATATCGAATTAAATTTGCCGACTAACCTGCAGTACACTCTCAGGAAGAGAAAACCATGAAGGAATAACCCGAATGGGACGGAAACCGCCAATATGATGTACATGTCCAAACAAACAAATAATTACAATTTCAGAAAAAATGGATGGTTTATTCAAGAGAAAGAACTTCGCAAAATGGGCAAGTCAAAAACGTGTTGATACACCTCCTACACTTCTGCAAGCAGTTCTACATCTACATCTACATTTATACTCCGCAAACAACCCAACGGTGTGTGGCGGAGAGCACTTTACGTACCACTGTCATTACCTCCCTTTCCTGTTCCAGTCACGTATGGTTCGCGGGAAGAACGACTGCCGGAAAGCCTCCGTGCTCCCTCGAATCTCTCTCATTTTACATTCGTGATCTCCTCGGGAGGTATAAGTAGGGGGAATAATATATTCGATACCTCGTCCAGAAACGCACCCTCTCGAAACCTGGACAGCAAGCTACACCGCGATGCAGAGCGCCTCTCTTGCAGAGTCTGCCACTTGAGTTTGCTAAACATCTCCGTAACGCTATCACGCTTACCAAATAACCCTGTGACGAAACGCACCGCTCTTCTTTGGATCTTCTCTATCTCCTCTGTCAACCCGACCTGGTACGGATCCCACACTGATGAGCAATACTCAAGTATAGGTCGAACGAGTGTTTTGTAAGCCACCTCCTTTGTTGATGGACTACATTTTCTAAGGACTCTCCCAATGAATCTCAACCTGGCACCCGCTTTACCAACAATTAATTTTATATGATCATTCCACTTTAAATCGTTCCGTACGCATACTCCCAGATATTTTACAGAAGTAACTGCTACCAGTGTTTGTTCCGCTATCATATAATCATACAATAAAGGATCCTTCTTTCTATGTATTCACAATACATTACATTTGTCTATGTTAAGGGTCAGTTGCCATTCCCTGCACCAAGTGCCTATCCGCTGCAGATCTTCCTGCGTTTCGCTGCAATTTTCTAATGCTGCAACTTCTCTGTATACTACAGCATCATTCGCGAAAAGCCTCATGGAGCTTCCGACACTATCTACTAGGTCATTTATATATATTGTGAAAAGCAATGGTCCCATAACACTACCCTGTGGCACGTCAGAGGTTACTTTAACGTCTGTAGACGTCTCTCCATTGATAACAACATGCTGTGTTCTGTTTGCTAAAAACTCTTCAATCCAGCCACACAGCTGGTCTGATATTCCGTAGGCTCTTACTTTGTTTATTTGTATCGAACGCCTTCCGGAAGTCAAGGAAAATGGCATCTACCTGCGAGCCTGTATCTAATATTTTATGGGTCTCATGAACAAATAAAGCGAATTGGGTCTCACACGATCGCTGTTTCCGGAACCCATGTTGATTCCTGCAGAGTAGATTCTGAGTTTCCAGAAATGACATGATACTCGAGCAAAAAACATGTTCTAAAATTCTACAACAGATCGATGTCAGAGATATAGGTCTATAGTTTTGCGCATCTGCTCGACGACCCTTCTTGAAAACTGAAACTACCTGTGCTCTTTTCCAATCATTTGGAACCTTCCGTTCCTCTAGAGACTTGCGGTACACGGCTATTAGAATGGGGATAAGTTCTCGTACTCTGTGCAGAATCGAATTGGTATCCCGTCAGGTCCAGCGGACTTTCCTCTGTTGAGCGATTTCAGTTGCTTTTCTATTAAAACTTCCTGGCAGATTAAAACTGTGAGCCTGACCGAGACTCGAACTCGGGACCTTTGCCTTTCGCGGGCAAGTGCTCTACCAACTGAGCTACCCAAGCACGACTCACGCTCCGTCCTCACAGCTTTACTTCCGCCAGTACCTCGTCTCCTACCTTCCAAACTTAACAGAAACTCTCCTGCGAACCTTGCAGAACTAGCACTCCTGAAAGAAAGGATATTGCGGAGACATGGCTTAGCCACAGCCTATGGGGATGTTTCCAGAATGAGATTTTCACTCTGCAGCGGAGTGTGCGCTGATATGAAACTTCCTGGCAGATTAAAACTGTGTGCCGGACCTTGGAAAAAGGTGTTTAGTATTTCAGCTTTACGCGTATCATCCTCTGTTTCAATGCCATTATCATCCCAGAGTGTCTGGATATGCTGTTTCGATCCACTTACTGATTTAACGTAAGACCAGAACTTCCTAGGATTTTCTCTCAAGTAGGTACATAGAATTTTACTTTCGAATTCACTAAACACTTCACGCATAGCCCTCCTTACGCAAATTTTGACATAGTTTAGCTTCTGTTTGATAGGTTTTGGCTGCATTTAAATTTGCAGTGAAGCTCTCTTTGCTTTCGCAGTAGTTTCCTAACTTTGTTGTTGAACCACGGTGGGTTTTTCCCGTCCCTCACAGTTTTACTCGGCGCGTACCTGTCTAAAACGCATTTTACGATTGCCTTTAACTTTTTCCATAAACACTCAACATTGTCAGTGTCGGAGCAGAAATTTTCGTTTTGATCTGTTAGGTAGTCTGAAATCTGCCTCCTATTACTCTTGCTAAACAGATAAACCTTCCTCCCTTTTTTATATTCCTATTTACTTCCATATTCAGTTCTCCGTCTTGGCGGTGATTGAGAGAGACGTTGGGTGTCCTTCTGAGGGATATCGTACCAAATTCTTTCCAACTGGCGCCTTTGATCGGCAAAATACCGAGATGGCTGGAGAGCCCTGCCCATAATGCTCCAACTGGGGACGAACTGGTACCTCACTGGTAAGGCTTGGCAGGCATGAAGACAAGCCTTGCGTGAGCGGCCATTATCTCACTGAAATCTAAGTCCAGGACTCTACGCCATGAAGGGCAAGAAACTGGGATGTAGAATAACGTCGACGTACCGCCGTGCTGTAAGAGTGCCGCGAATGGCAACCAAAGGGATCCTTCCATGAAAAAAATGGCATCCCCAGACCATCAATCCTAGCCAGCGGGCTAAAATCATGTTGGTAATCAAATGAAAAACCTACAGCCGGCGTTTTGATGTTATTTATTATGTCGCAACCAGTTTCGGTGACTCAGTGCATCATCCTCAGGCCTGGATCGCTGCAATGTAATACACAACATTAAACGACTGCTGCAGTTTTTTATTACGTAAGTGTACGACTGAAACTCCACAAACCATCAATCAGAAAGATGAACATACAAAAACTAGTCTGATTGGTGTCGCCATACTGTCCAGGGCGTCTCCAGAACGTCTTCGCTGGTTACTGGGGCTCAGTTCGAAGCGGGACTCGTCACTGAAGAGAATTCAACTGCAGACAATGAGATTCGAAGCCGAAAAGGTGTCTGGAGACTCCCCGGACTGCGGTGGGATACCAACACTACTCTCGCCCGCCATACGGCCCGACAGCAAAGAGTGATGGCCTGGGGTGCCATTCCTTTTCATAGCAGGACCCGTTTGGTCCTCGTCCGTGGCACCCATATATCACAGCTATACGTCGACAATATTCTATGCCACGTTTTGTTGCTCTTCATGGCGAGACATCTTGGGCTTATATTTCAGCACGATAACGCTCTACCGCACAGAGCGAATGGTTCTGCTGCTTGTCTTCGTGCTTGGCAAACCCCACCTTGGCCAGCAAAGTCGCCGGACCTCTCCCAGTTGAGAACGTTTAGAGCATTACAGGGGAGGGCCCTCCAACCACCTCGGGATTTTGACGATATGACGCGCCACTTGGACACAGTTTAGTTCGATATCCTTCAGGAGGACATCCAACTATCAATCAGTGTCAAGCCGAATAGCTGCTCGCATAAGGGCATGAGATGGACCAACACCTTACTGACTTCCTCAGTCTGTGAAGCCCTTTGAATAAATCATGCAGTTTTTCTGAACTCTATCTATACACGTACATACATCACATCTACCGATTTCCGTCCCATTCGGATAATCCCTTCCTAGCGTACCTTTTTTCCGATAGTGCCAGTAAACGAGCCATGTGCCTTCTGGTAAGTGATACAGACAATTAAAGGGCCTAGTGAGAATGCAACAAAACGATAAAAACTGATTTTTGCAATTCTTTTTCATCAGGTTTTCTAAGTTCAGGAATGCGCCCTCATCAGCGTTTTGAGTGGGAGGCCAAGCTGTGTCACTTACTGAAGCTGTCTGCTATGTCAGTAGCAGAGTCAACAACACAGAAATCTCCTATTATTTTATGCCATTAAGCCTAAATTGTTATTCTGCCCCACTCTGTAATATACGTGTTACGTCATTCTTTTGGTAATGGAAGTGATGCTATATGTCGTAAGTGATTGTATGAAATACACTCCTGGAAATTGAAATAAGAACACCGTGAATTCATTGTCCCAGGAAGGGGAAACTTTATTGACACATTCCTGGGGTCAGATACATCACATGATCACACTGACAGAACCACAGGCACATAGACACAGGCAACAGAGCATGCACAACATCGACACTAGTACAGTGTATATCCACCTTTCGCAGCAATGCAGGCTGCTATTCTCCCATGGAGACGATCGTAGAGATGCTGGATGTAGTCCTGTGGAACGGCTTGCCATGCCATTTCCACCTGGCGCCTCAGTTGGACCAGCGTTCGTGCTGGACGTGCAGACCGCGTGAGACGACGCTTCATCCAGTTCCAAACATGCTCAATGGGGGACAGATCCGGAGATCTTGCTGGCCAGGGTAGTTGACTTACACATTCTAGAGCACGTTGGGTGGCACGGGATACATGCGGACGTGCATTGTCCTGTTGGAACAGCAAGTTCCCTTGCCGGTCTAGGAATGGTACAGCGATGGGTTCGATGACGGTTTGGATGTACCGTGCACTATTCAGTGTCCCCTCGACGATCACCAGTGGTGTACGGCCAGTGTAGGAGATCGCTCCCCACACCATGATGCCGGGTGTTGGCCCTGTGTGCCTCGGTCGTATGCAGTCCTGATTGTGGCGCTCACCTGCACGGCGCCAAACACGCATACGACCATCATTGGCACCAAGGCAGAAGCGACTCTCATCGCTGAAGACGACACGTCTCCATTCGTCCCTCCATTCACGCCTGTCGCGACACCACTGGAGGCGGGCTGCACGATGTTGGGGCGTGAGCGGAAGACGGCCTAACGGTGTGCGGGACCGTAGCCCAGCTTCATGGAGACGGTTGCGAATGGTCCTCGCCGATACCCCAGGAGCAACAGTGTCCCTAATTTGCTGGGAAGTGGCGGTGCGGTCCCCTACGGCACTGCGTAGGATCCTACGGTCTTGGCGTGCATCCGTGCGTCGCTGCGGTCCGGTCCCAGGTCGACGGGCACGTGCACCTTCCGCCGACCACTGGCGACAACATCGATGTACTGTGGAGACCTCACGCCCCACGTGTTGAGCAATTCGGCGGTACGTCCACCCGGCCTCCCGCATGCCCACTATACGCCCTCGCTCAAAGTCCGTCAACTGCACATACGGTTCACGTCCACGCTGTCGCGGCATGCTACCAGTGTTAAAGACTGCGATGGAGCTCCGTATGCCACGGCAAATTGGCTGACACTGACGGCGGCGGTGCACAAATGCTGCGCAGCAAGCGCCATTAGACGGCCAACACCGCGGTTCCTGGTGTGTCCGCTGTGCCGTGCGTGTGATCATTGCTTGTACAGCCCTCTCGCAGTGTCCGGAGCAAGTATGGTGGGTCTGACACACCGGTGTCAATGTGTTCTTTTTTCCATTTCCAGGAGTGTATATTCGTAACCACAACAGATGAAATGTAAAGAAGAAAAGAACCAGTGGTCATGAATATGTGAGTGATAAAGACAGTGAAAAAGTAGCAGCTAGGTAACAAGGAGCTGGATGTGACTGCACAAACAAATCAAACGGTTCTAACATCTATTTGTGTAGCTCTTCAACGTTAGATTAAGATTCTAAAGACACATTAACTTCGTGAGTTTTATAAGTTGAAAGAGCACACCATTCAAAATGCATACCCCACTGGTCCTACAGAGCGTAAAGGCTGCAGTCAGAGCTGCTCCAAAATAACGTAATGACGAAGGAGTGAATAGAAGAAAGAACTCATCTGCTTATCAAGTTACAATGGATTCTTAGTACAAAGTTTAGGGTATGTTGGAATGATTTTTGTGACATTTTCAGTTTTACGGAAAAGAGTGTCAATAGCCAGAGAGATGGGAAAATGTGTAACGTTGTCAGTGCACTTAATCCAATATTTTTGCATACCAAGTATAGATGTACATTGTAGGATTAAAAACCGTGGCCGAAATGCACCAATTGTACGGAAGATTTTGCCACAATTCAGAGATTTTATCAATAAAGTATGAATACTGGGTTCAATATAAGCTTTAATTTACCATATACTGATAAGTGTAAAACTAGTGATGAGTGTGCTGCTTCTAAGGTAGGTAATATATAATTGGACTACACCAACTTAAAATTGAAAAAGCTTACATCTTACTCGGTGACGGTGGCGAGGGCCTGGGGGGAGGGGAGGGGGGGGAGGCAGGATGAGGAGGAGGGGAATATACGAAGGCTTTTTCTAGTGAGTAAATTACCTAAGCTTTACATCAGGCACTGCCAACACCAGAAATTCTAATAGAGACGTTATCCTACCTAAGGCAGTTGTGAGTATACAACCTTGGATTCCACATATGCAACTCCAACTCAGGTATTATGAGTATGTTGCCAGAAGATATTGGCCCATAAATTGCATCTTGCAGCATGAAAGTGTTAAGAGATCCATCGAGCGCTCATTTTAAGAGTAACTTAAGTGTTTTAGACACCTGTACTGCACAAAATTGAAACAATACAGTGATTAATGTATTATTCTCTCATTTCAAAATGATCCTATGATTCCATTCAGCATTATTTCTTTGTACCTGGATATCCCTATTTATCCAGTAGTCAAGCGTTTGGCAGAATAAAAAGAAAACTCCGAAAGGCAAATCATATTTACACACCTGACCTATGGTATGAAGTTGTAGAAAATGACACAAACCCATGTAAGGTCATTGGAGTGAAAAATGAAGATTTCAGGGATTTTCAACAGTTGAATAGTATAACGGTAAAGAACTGATTTGCAATAACTGGTGCTACCTCAAATGTTTTGTGCTGTTAGAAGCTTCGTCAGGTTCGTTTTGGCACATCGCCAAATTTAGGCTTGAAAACGGAAAGTCAAGTACCTGCTTAGGATGTTATTTTTTAACCACATGTTTTTCGTAACAATTTTGTCAATGAAATATTATTAGCGCAATTAATTTTTGAGAGTACACACTCAAGTCTTAGCCAACAATTTTGACTTGTTGATGTGTGTGTGTGTGTGTGTGTGTGTGTGTGTGTGTGTGTGTGTGTGTGTGTGTGTGTGGTAATTGTGATATTTGACATAAACATCGCATATTTACCTTTCTGAGGTCTTGTTGCAAACATTTTAGGCGTTTAATTAACAATGTGATATTTGACAAGGATCATAGAACAATATACATGTGGAAATAATTAATCTGAGGGTCCTTACTCAGTGCCACCTATGAATAAGGCCGCTGCACTGTCTTTGGAATCGCACGTAACGTAAGCGCTAGGGATCCTACTGACAACGGAGCGAAATACTCACTCACTGAGGCACAGTACACATCGTTGACATTTGTACTATCATGCAGACATTTTCAGTGCAATACAAGGCGGTAAGAAATCAAACAAAATGGCATTACTCTGTAACGAGCCACTAAGGCCCACTGGTCTCTTATACCAAAACGCTCACAAAATATTCACGAACAACTTCCGAATTTTTTCATCGGTGTTCGCAATCTAATTTGAGATGACGCTTGAACCAGATACCAGACTACACCCCTAAGCAAGTTCACAATCAAGTTAGACTTACGAAAAGGGAAACAAACAAAAAACACAATTTTTAAGTGACAACTGTTTAATATAAGAGATTGAAGATTCAAACACCCAAATAACCAAATAATATTTCGTATATATATATATATATATATATATATATATATATATATATATACTCCTGGAAATGGAAAAAAGAACACATTGACAGCGGTGTGTCAGACCCACCATACTTGCTCCGGACACTGCGAGAGGGCTGTACAAGCAATGATCACACGCACGGCACAGCGGACACACCAGGAACCGCGGTGTTGGCCGTCGAATGGCGCTAGCTGCGCAGCATTTGTACACCGCCGCCGTCAGTGTCAGCCAGTTTGCCGTGGCATACGGAGCTCCATCGCAGTCTTTAACACTGGTAGCATGCCGCGACAGCGTGGACGTGAACCGTATGTGCAGTTGACGGACTTTGAGCGAGGGCGTATAGTGGGCATGCGGGAGGCCGGGTGGACGTACCGCCGAATTGCTCAACACGTGGGGCGTGAGGTCTCCACAGTACATCGATGTTGTCGCCAGTGGTCGGCGGAAGGTGCACGTGCCCGTCGACCTGGGACCGGACCGCAGCGACGCACGGATGCACGCCAAGACCGTAGGATACTACGCAGTGCCGTAGGGGACCGCACCGCCACTTCCCAGCAAATTAGGGACACTGTTGCTCCTGGGGTATCGGCGAGGACCATTCGCAACCGTCTCCATGAAGCTGGGCTACGGTCCCGCACACCGTTAGGCCGTCTTCCGCTCACGCCCCAACATCGTGCAGCCCGCCTCCAGTGGTGTCGCGACAGGCGTGAATGGAGGGACGAATGGAGACGTGTCGTCTTCAGCGATGAGAGTCGCTTCTGCCTTGGTGCCAATGATGGTCGTATGCGTGTTTGGCGCCGTGCAGGTGAGCGCCACAATCAGGACTGCATACGACCGAGGCACACAGGGCCAACACCCGGCATCATGGTGTGGGGAGCGATCTCCTACACTGGCCGTACACCACTGGTGATCGTCGAGGGGACACTGAATAGTGCACGGTACATCCAAACCGTCATCGAACCCATCGCTGTACCATTCCTAGACCGGCAAGGGAACTTGCTGTTCCAACAGGACAATGCACGTCCGCATGTATCCCGTGCCACCCAACGTGCCCTAGAATGTGTAAGTCAACTACCCTGGCCAGCAAGATCTCCGGATCTGTCCCCCATTGAGCATGTTTGGGACAGGATGAAGCGTCGTCTCACGCGGTCTGCACGTCCAGCACGAACGCTGGTCCAACTGAGGCGCCAGGTGGAAATGGCATGGCAAGCCGTTCCACAGGACTACATCCAGCATCTCTACGATCGTCTCCATGGGAGAATAGCAGCCTGCATTGCTGTGAAAGGTGGATATACACTGTACTAGTGCCGACATTGTGCATGCTCTGTTGCCTGTGTCTATGTGCCTGTGGTTCTGTCAGTGTGATCATGTGATGTATCTGACCCCAGGAATGTGTCAATACAGTTTCCCCTTCCTGGGACAATGAATTCACGGTGTTCTTATTTCAATTTCCAGGAGTATATATATATATATATATATATATATATATATATATATATATATATATATATATATATTACTAAACCAAGAAATAATTAGGAAGTAATGCGATAGGTTCTTCCTATTTCTAAGAATCCTTTTGTTTCGTATTGAGGGTATGAAAGCGGAATGCACATCGTAAGTCGTGCTTCAAGTTCATTTGATTTCTGGCTTTCATTTTCACTAGTATAATAGTTGAAGGTCTACTTGTACAACTTGTTATATTTATCCTTCCAATCCGTATGTGGCATACAGCAAACCAGTGTTTCACAGTATTGGTTAAAAAAAGTCTTGGTTGCAATTTTAGTTTTTTATTTTTCAACGACGCGTTTCGCCATATTTAGGCATCCTCAGGTTATCTTTTCTAGATGGACGCGAGAGGCACCAAGATCTGCATAATGCGTTCCCGTTCACAGGAGCGAGTAACAGAGCTAGAAAAGATAACCTGAAGGTGCCTATATAAGGCGAAACGCGTCGTTGAAAAATAAAAAACTAAAATTGCAACCAAGACTGTTTTTAACCAATACTGTTATATTAATATTTTTTTTTTCAAAAGCTGTGCCATAACTAATATAAAACCAGAATCAAAAGGACCAGTCAACTCAGAATAATTAATCTCCACTGATAAATGAAATGTGTATCAGTATCAGGAACTAATGCAGATTACAGTTTCATACCAAATTGCATGGTCAGCTAAATAAGAGACTACTATGAAAGCATACTGTGCTAAGTTGTTACGAGCAGACCTGCGGAAAGTCGGCCACCCCAGGAGAATTCGTGTAAGGGACCTGCCGACTGCTGCGTTGGTCAGCACCATGCGACAAGACCAACCATTGCTTTTGGGTTGCCGCCCCTGGATGCCGGGCACCACGACCCACAATGCAGATAGTTTCTCCCATGGTGCTAGGACACCAGAGGAGTCTTTCTTTAGCTACCTGCGTACGTAATGAGATGTACTGTTTTTGGCTGGCCTGGGATAACGCTTTTTCGAAACATACCGATCAACAAAGATCACATTTGAAAGGGGAGGGAGGACCGTGAGATGCCGCTGAACTGAGGCACTGCCAAATAAAAGCATTTAACACGATGTAAGAGCTGCAATGACTGGATAACGTAAAAAATTCAGAAGTCAGAGGGATAAGCATTGTCACTGACAACAGGCACACGCAGAAAGAGAGGACTCAGTTTTCCGTCACCAAGTGTTAGGGAGCGTGTTACTGGTCAAATGCCTGAAACAAGAGTCTTTCCACTGGTTGGCACTCGGTATAGCCATAGTTCTGCTACCAAATTATGAACGAGAAACGCAGAGACCCGAGTCTTCCTTTACAGAATAAGATGACACAAAATCACTTTTCCCCCAGGGTTCTTCTCGGCCAGACTTGTTCTCCGCTTCTCATCAACTGAGCGTCTCTGCATCCAGGTGCTTCTTCGAGTATATGAGCTGGGAACTTAGAAATTTCGCTTGGTGGTTTGAACTCAACCACAGTTGCAAGTTGTTGGTATGATATGATGACTGAGTTTGGAGCCACTTCAGCTTCCACGTGCAGACTGACATGGTGAGGTCCAGCTACGTCAGACAGATGAACTGTAGGGACGATAAAGTCATCTTTACATAGTTTCCATAATTTCATGCTTCATTATGAAGGCTTGCTTGCAGTTTTACAATTAATACACTTTCTGTTCCAACCATGGATGCAAACGCGTACTCTTCTACGGCGCTATCTTTCTTGTAACACTAAACTTTCGGCGATCGCAGTACGACCTCGTAAATATAAATTAAATAAATACTGATGAGCGTTTATTAAGATTAAAATTCAGATCCCTTAACCAGGCTTACCTAGTTATTAGTTTAGCATTTTCAACATCTGTCAGATCGTTTCTGATAAATTTCAGTCAAACATCTTTGACTAGTAATGAAAACGTCCTTTGTCCCCAGTTAGAGCCCCTCCACTGGTTAAATTTTGAACAAAAATCATCAGCGATGACGGGTATAAGAAGTCACCCTTATGCTGCCAACAGCCTTGTCAAAGTCGGTGGAGGGGCGGACAGAAGTTCATCTACATCTACATGCCTACTGTGCAATTCAGAATTGCCTGGCAGAGAGTTCTTCGAATCACTTTCACACGATTTCTTTGCAATTCCAGTGTCTAATAGCACTCGGGAAAAACAAACAAACCTTTCCATGCGAACTCAGATTTCTCTGATTTATTACAGTTATCATTCCTCCCTTTGTAGGTGGATGCCAACAAACTATTTTCGCATTCGGATAAGAAAGTATGAAATTTCATGAAAACACCTCTCCACAGCGAGTGTGTTTTAATTATGGACACCCCATCTCGCATATCATATCCTTGACACTCTCTCCCATTTTTCACGATAATGCAAAACGAGCTGCCCTCCTTTTGAACTTTTTCGGTGTCCTCCGTCAACCCAGTATTGGAAGGATCCCTTACTGCACAGCAATACTCTAGCGGGGGACGGACAAGTGTAATGTAGGCAGTCTCTTTAGTGAAACTCTTATATCTTCTGAATGTTTTGCCAATAAAACGAAGGCTTTGGTTTGTTTTCCCCACAACATTATCTAGATGATCATTCCAATTTAAGTTGTTCTACGTGTTGGGGAGTGGAATGTCAGAAGATTGAACGTGGTAGGAAAGGAAGATAATCTAAAAGGAATAATGCTGAGCCTCAATTTAAATACAATGTGAGTCAGTGAAGTGAAATGAAAGGAAGGCAAAGATTTCTGGTCAGAGGAGTGTAGGGTAATATCAACATCTGCAGAAAATGGTATAACCGGAGTAGGATTTGTTATGAATAGGAAAGTAGGGCAGAGGGTGAGCAATTGTGAACATTTTGGTGACAGCATTTTTCTCATCAGAATGGACAGCAAAGCAACAACGACAGTGATAGTTCACGTATACATTCTGAAGACGCAAGCAGAAGAGGAATAGATAGAGAAAGTATATGAGGTCGCTGGACGGGTAATTCAGTACGTAAAGAGAGATGAAAATCTAATAGTGAGGGGGGAATGGAATGCGGTTGTAGGGGAAAGAGTAGAAGAAAGGGTTATGGGAGAACATGTGCTTGGTAGTAGGCATGAGAGAAGAGAAAGACTAATTGAGTTCCGCAAAAATTTCAGCTAGTAGTAGCGAATTCTCACTTCAATTCACAAGAGGAGAAGGTATACTTGGGAAAGTCCGAGTAATATGGGAAGATTTCAGTTACTTTACAGCATGGTCAGGCAGGGATTCCGAAATCAGATATTGGATTGTAAGCCATACCCAGGAGCAGACTCAGGTCACAATATGGTAAAGAGGAGGCTGAAACTGTAGTCTAGTCAGGAAAAATCAAAGTACAAAGAAGTGGGATACGGAAATAGAAAGACATAAAGAGATGGGCTTTACGTCCTCTAAGGTTACAGATAACATGATAATGATTAGCGCAATAGATAGTTCAGATGAACAGAAATGAACATCTCTACAACGGGTCGCCAAACATAGGTACAAGGAAGTATCCTACAACAAACACCACTGACATTCTAATTTAGCCTACCTTTAGTTTCTTAATTTCAACAGGCATTGTCCCATTTAAAAAATTGTATGTTTGAACAAAAATACACTTTCTAGGTATTATTACAATCTACAAACCCATTCTGCGGAAACCGCACATCAATATCACTTTCCATTTGCGCAATATTTGCGATGGAAGTTGTAGGTGATTCAACCTGTACATCAGATAACTCTGAACTGTAGCTTTGCACACTACAAACCCACCACTTCAACCGTGGAAACGAAGTACCGTATATCCAGTGAAATTCATGACATAACTTCTTCTCATACTACGTTACCATAGCAAACCCTGTTTACTTGCTTTGGACGCAGGTCTTGGCTCAGTATACTGCCAATCGAAATTGAAAATAGAGTACTCAAAATACTCCATTCTCCGTTCATTAAGATTTTTGTGAATTTGTAGGAATAAGTTTTTCTGTATCTGTGATCGACTTACCAGTTTCAACAAAATGGGTAAAGGCGATGTAAAGAGTAGATTTTTATTCGTTTGCTAGCAAGTGAGAGAATTTCATTAGACTATGTAAAAACGATTTGGCAGATCACGTAGAGGAGAAGAATAAAAAATTGATAGATGGCGTAAAAAGAGAACTAGCTGTAGAATTCAGAAAGATCAAGAAGAGTTTAAGTAAGCTTTGTAAGATCATTTAACGGACAGATAGATAAAATGAATAATCAGATCAAGTATTTGAATGTAGTGGTATCAGAACGAGTACTGGACGAATGAAAGATAAAAAGGAGAGATTGAAAAACTGCAGCATGAGACTAGGTGAACTAAAGACCAATAATCATGTGTCGAAGTAGGGTTACAATTCTTTGGCAAGAAGTAAGTTGAGAGATTGTGATTTACCTATGGACAAGGCGAGTGAGACAAGTGTATTGTTTGTGGGTAGAGTAGCAAAAAGAAAAAAGCTTAGAGTAACAGTGAGACATTCCCTCTTTACAGTGTCAGCTAAGATAAGGCTCTCACACAACAGAGGTTTAAGCTACTAGGGACCCGTTCTGCAAATTACGTGGTACGTTGGGAGGGAAATCAAGAAAGAGTAAATTTTGGAAGTAGTGTTGCGACTCAAGCAGAAGTTACTGGTAGTGGGAATAAATTTTGGGAAGAATTTAGGTAAATAAAAAATTTCCATCATTTGATCCAGAAGGGAGAACCCACCCAGTTGTTTTTCTGGAAACCTTTCACGAAACCATAGCTTCGAACTATCGACGAAAGATACATTTTGTGATAAATCATTTAGAGTGCTTAGCAGGGGGAACTGTTGATGGACGCAGATTTTAGTCCTATGAGAGATTTGAAAGACAACTGAAGTCCAAATTTTGGTCAGAGGGTTCCCGAAAGAGACTAAGGTCACAATTTCTGGGTTCAGGCGTATAAAGAAGGAATAGCGTGGGAGTCAAGCAAAACATTTAGATGAAGGTGCTTATGAATCACATCTGACTCAAGTGCTTATCAGTAGGTTACGTATAGTCGCTAGATAAAAACTGATAGGAATAACTTAAGGCAATGCCCACCAGTTGTTACTATTTCTTGAAGATCATTCCTTCGACATGTGAACTAAAACACATTAAAATAATAATGGATGATGAATGTACCAACCAATATGATTAACATTGGGCAGAGCTATTTTGGTGGACTTAAATCTTTTAAGTACTTCAAGAAACGAGTGCCTTGAATATGGGGACAATGAGGAACAAAGTTATGATAAGGAGGGAAGTATTAGCGGAAACTTGGTTTCGTTGATGTTCATCTTATAGCCTCCTTTCAAGACACCATCCATTCTGTTCAACTGCTCGTCCAAGTCTCTTGCTGTCTCTGACAGAATCGCAATGTCACTGGCAGTTATTTCTTCTCCTTGTACTTTAGCTCCTACTCCAAATTTTTCTTTTGTTTCCTTTACTCTTGCTCAATATACAGATTAAATAACATCGGGGATAGGCTGCAGCCCTGTCTCAATCAATTCTCAAGCACTGCCTCCCTTCCGTGCACCTCGACACTCATAACTGCCATCTGGTTTCTGTAAAAATGGTAAATAGCCTTTAGCTCCATGTATTTTACACCTGCCACCTTAAGAATTTGAAAGAGTGTGTTACAGTCAACATGGTCAAAATCTTTCTTTAAGTCTACAAATGTTATAAACTTTTGCCTCTCCTTAATCTATCTTCTACGAGAAGTCGTAGTGTCAGTATTGCCTCTCGTGTCCAAATATTTCTCTGGAATCCAAACTGATCTTCCTCGATACCGGCTTCTACCAGTTCTTCCATTCTTCTGTAAAGGATTCATGCTAGTAATTTGCAGCTGTGACTTATTTTCACACTGTCAGCCTCTGATTTCTTTGGTATGGGAACTATTATATTGTAGTGGCAACTTCTGCCACTGAATGTAACAGCCACATCAAATGTAGTGGGAAGAGGTACAAGGCACCATATTAAGACTCATCAGAGCTTTCCAAGCGATTTATTGTTTCCAACTACAGTGCCCCCATGCTGAGGACACCAGTTCGCTGTCCGCGAAACGGAATGGCACCTAATGGCTGACTCAGCGACCCGTGCACGCCCTCCTGCGTGCCGGCCTTGTACGGCAGCAGAGTTGAGGCATCATCAGGACTCCAGCAGTCGACTCAGTGGTCTGCATCCCTGCTGACTCACTACCGCTTGGAAGCTGCGTGCTTCTCGACGGCGTGCCTAAGATCGCAGCGACAACAAGTGCCCGTGATCTACATCTACATCTACATGATTACTCTGCAATTCACATTTAAGTGCTTGGCAGAGGGTTCATCGAACCACAATCATACTGTCTCTCTACCATTCCACTCCAAAACAGCGCGCGAGAAAAACGAACACCTAAACCTTTCTGTTCGAGATCTTATTTCTCTTATTTTATTTTGATGATCATTCCTACCTATGTAGGTAGGGCTCAACAAAATGTTTTCGCATTCCGAAGAGGAAGTTGGTGACTGAAATTTCGTAAATCTTTGCTTTAATGACTTCCATCCCAACTCGCGTATCATATCTGCCACACTCTCTGCCCTATTACGTGATAATACAAAACGAGCTGCCCTCTTTTACACCCTTTCGATGTCCTCCGTCAATCCCACCTGGTACGGATCCCACACCGCGCGGCAATATTGTAACAGAGGACGAACGAGTGTAGTGTAAGCTGTCTCTTTAGTGGACTTGTTGCATCTTCTAAGTGTCCTGCCAATGAAACGCAACCTTTGGCTCGCCATCCGCACAATATTATCTATGTGGTCTTTCCAACTGAAGTTGTTCGTAATTTTAACACCCAGGTACTTAGTTGAATTGACAGACTTGAGAATTGTACTATTTATCGAGTAATCAAATTCCAACGGATTTCTTTTGGAACTCATGTGGATTACCTCACACTTTTCGTTATTTAGCGTCAACTGCCACCTGCCACCCCATACAGCAACCTTTTCTAAATCGCTTTGCAACTGATACTGGTCTTCGGATGACCTTACTAGACGGTAAATTACAGCATCATCTGCGAACAACCTAAGAGAACTGCTCAGATTGTCACCCAGGTCATTTATATAGACCAGGAACATCAGAGGTCCCAGGACGCTTCCCTGGGGAACACCTGATATCACTTCAATTTTACTCGATGATTTGTCGTCTATTACTACGAACTGCGACCTTCTTGATAGGAAATCACGAATCCAGTAGCACAACTGAGACGATACCCCATAGGCCCGCAGCTTGATTGGACGTCGCTTGTGAGGAACGGTGTCAAAAGCTTTCCGGAAATCTAGAAATACGGAATCAACTTGAGATCCCCTGTCGATAGCGGCCATTACTTCGTGCGAATAAAGAGCTAGCTGCGTTGCACAAAAACGATGTTTTCTGAAACCATCCTGATTACGTATCAATAGATTGTTCTCTTCGAGGTGATTCATAATGTTTGAATACAGTACATGCTCCAAAACCCTACTGCAAACCGACGTCAATGATATAGGTCTGTAGTTAGATGGATTACTCCCACTACCCTTCTTAAACACTGGTGCGACCTGCGCAATTTTCCAATCTGTAGGTACAGATCCATCGGTGAGCGAGCGGTTGTATATGATTGCTAAGTAGGGAGCTATTGTATCAGCGTAATCTGAAAGGAACCTAATAGGTATACAATCTGGACCTGAAGACTTGCCCGCATCAAGCGATTTGAGTTGCTTCGGAACCCTTAAGGTATCTACTTCTAAGAAACTCATGCTAGCAGCTGTTCGCATTTCATATTCTGGAATATTCCATTCGTCTTCCCTGGTGAAGGAATTTCGGAAAGCTGCGTTCAATAACTCCGCTTTAGCGGCACAGTCGTCGGTAACAGTACCATCGGCACTACGCAGCGAAGGTATTGACTGCGTCTCGCCGCTTATGTACTTTGCATACGACCAGAACTTCTTCGGATTTTCTACCAAATTTCGAGACAATGTTTCGTTGTGGAACCTATTAAAGGCATCTCGCATTGAAGTCTGTGCCAAATTTCGCGCGTCTGTAAATTTTAGCCAATCTTTGGGATTTCGCGTTCTTCTGAACTTCGCATGCTTTTTCCGTTGCCTCTGCAACAACGTTCGGACCTGTTTTGTGTACCATGGGGGATCAGTTCCATCTCTTACCAATTTATGGGGTACGAATGTCTCAATTGCTGTTGCTACTATATCTTTGAATTTGAGCCACATCTCGTCTACATTCGCATAGTCAGTTCGGAAGGAATGGAGATTGTCTCTTAGGAAGGCTTCTAGTGACACTTCATGCGCATTTTTAAATAAAATTATTTTGCGTTTGTTTCTGGTGGATTTGGAAGAAACGGTATTGAGCCTAGCTACAACGACCTTGTGATCACTAATCCCTGTATCAGTCATGATGCTCTCTATTAGCTCTGGATTGTTTGTGGCTAAGAGGTCAAGTGTGTTTTCGCAACCATTTACAATTCGCGTGGGTTCGTGGACTAACTTCTCAAAATAATTTTCGGAGAAAGCATTTAGGACAATCTCGGAAGATGGTTTCTGCCTACCACCGGTTTTGGACAAGTATTTTTGCCAACATATCGAGGGAAGGTTGAAGTCCCCACCAACTATAACCGTATGAGTGGGGTATTTATTTGTTACGAGACTCAAATTTTCTCTGAACTGTTCAGCAACTATATCATCGGAGTCTGGGGGTTGGTAGAAGGAGCCAATTATTAACTTAGTTCGGCTGTTAAGTATAACCTCCACCCATACCAATTTGCACGGAGTATCTACTTCGACTTCACTACAAGATAAACCACTACTGACAGACACAAACACTCCACCTCCAATTCTGCCTAATCTATCTTTCCTGAACACCGTCTGAGACTTCGTAAAAATTTCTGCAGAACTTATTTCAGGCTTTAGCCAGCTTTCTGTACCTATAACGATTTCAGCTTCTGTGCTTTCTATTAGCGCTTGAAGCTCAGGGACTTTCCCAGCACAACTACAACAATTTACAACTACAATTCCGAGTCCGAATCTGCAGCCCTCACCTCAGGATGCCTCCAGCTTGTGTTGGAAGCCATGACGACTGCTCACGGTAGCGAGCCGTGGAGTGGCCAGCCACTGGCTGGCTACAGACCCTGTATCGGCCTCAGAGCGTCAAACCAGTGACCTGTCACGGACTGGCCCCATGTGCTACTGCATGTAGCCGGTGTTGTGACACGCCCTGCCATCCAGAAGGGTTGCCACACTTGAATGAATCTCGTTAGAAACCCACACCTATTTATACGAAGCTGTGAACCTCTATTTTGCTATACATGCTAGGTTGGCCAGTGGGGCCCCTTCTGCCTGCGATTTGCGACATGCAAAACCGCTGCATATGCTCTTTCATCAATTTGATGGCCCTGTGGCCTCTATTCTCCTTCGCAACTGTTGGTATGTGTAACTCACTGCAAATTGGCCCGCACCTGGCTGTAACTTGTTCTCAGAATATTGCACAGAACTAACTTTCCCTATCCTAAACGTTGGTGCCGCTACATTATTCCCCTCTTCGGAAAACCCTGGCCCCCAGGTCGACCCTTAACTAGCTCTTAACTTGTTTGGGTCGGCACCTATGGCATATTTCCTTACTATTAGAAAACATAAATTGGTCTAGTGCCCCTCAAAACCATGACATGAAACAAAACGTAAAAATTCCTTACTAGACGACCACTGCTCGATCAACCCCATATCTACACATCTCATGCCCAAGGTATCCAATCCACTGGGACTTGGACCATCCTTGGTTCTCTCTTGGAGATAGCTCTCCGCCTGATCAGAAAGAAGACAACACATAACAAAGTTAAGGCTGCGATGGCACTTGGCACAGGGGTGCCCAAAATGATCTTTGTTTGCCGTTGCCTTTCCCTATACTGAGCGACATGTTGAACTAGCTGTTCAGCTGATATACGCCCGTCTTGATCTAAAATGAACTGGTTTACAGATCTCAACAGACCTGGCTCCAGAGTTTGATTTAACAAGGTCAGATTCTGTCTTGGCAAAAACTCTAAAGTGGCTTGTCCGCAGCTCGTGGTCGTGCGGTAGCGTTCTCGCTTCCCACGCCCGGGTTCCCGGGTTCGATTCCCGGCGGGGTCAGGGATTTTCTCTGCCTCGTGATGACTGCGTGTTGTGTGATGTCCTTAGGTTAGTTAGGTTTAAGTAGTTATAAGTTCTAGGGGACTGATGACCATAGATGTTAAGTCCCATAGTGCTCAGAGCCATCTGAACCATCTAAAGTGGCTTCTGGCCAGAACAGCTGTGGCTGCATAGCATTCAGTTGGGTGACTCCTGAAATTGATTCTGGCAGGTGGAAAGTTGGTCCTATTATGTTACACTTAGTTCCATTGATTAAAATTCCGCTCCCCTCGAGCTCTGTACGTTTCGCTTCTGAAAATACTCCCTGCTCAAATCAACTTGCTACTACTACCAAATTCTCGTAGGAGGAGAAGATCCTATGCATCCCGACCCATTGCAAGCTCAATTTCGGCTCCACGATGATGAAGAGATGAATCACCGCCAACACTCGCCCTTTAAGTAACCTGAGGACAGAGAGCACCATCACCCTTCCTCCCTATTCAAAAGGACTCCTGTCCACAGCGGGCTATATTCGGAAATACACACAACATATAAAAATACAGTGCCCAATTACTCTACACAAAACCCAATGATACATGGCACAAAAACCAAAAAAACTGCAAATACTGTACTACTTTCTGGATCGCAAAGCATAAGGTACTTAATGCTGTCCTCTATCTTCTTGGTTTTCTCTGTGCTTAGGACCTGTCTTCACTCTCTCTTTCTTCTTCTTTCCTTCCTGTGACACGCCTGGAATCACATCCGGCAACCCTTAAATGTCTGTAACCGCCCATTGTGCACTATCGTTGTTCTAGTTGGGAGCTGAAGCTTAACATTAACTGGGGAAGTGGTTTCAACGATTTGGTATGGCCCTTTATACTTCATGAGGAACTTCTTCATTTTCCCTTTTTGCATATAGGGGCTGGACAGCATTACCCATTGCCTCACTCTATACTGCGGTAAACTTCTTTTCTGCTTTCCTGCGTCCTCCTGCCTTTCCAAAGCCTTTGTATTCGCCTTTTGTACCCATTACCGAACATCCTGAATTGTCTTTGGGAATTGTCATACATGTTCACTGGTCCTTCCTTTCTGTAGCCTCACCAAATCAAACGGTGACGGCATTTTTCGACTGTACACTACCTCATATGGAGACAAATCGGTTCAAATGGTTCAAATGGCTCTGAGCACTATGGGAGTTAACTTCTGGGGTCATCATTCCCCTAGAACATAGAACTACTTAAACGTAACTAACCTAATGACATCACACAGCACCATGCCCGAGGCAGGATTCGAACCTGGGACCGTAGCGGTGGCGCTCTTCCAGATTGTAGCGCCTAGAACCGCTCGGCCACACCGGCCGGCGACTAATCGGTATTTGTATCGACTTTTGCATTGTTTGCACATAAAATATGCTTCAAATACTCGTCCCACTGATGGTGATGATAATCCACATAAAAACTCAGCATTTTCCCAATTGCTCTGTATACCCGTTTTGTCCTTGTGTTGCCTGTGGATGCAATGCACTCATCCTCAACTTCTTTATGTTCAACAATTTACACAGTTCCTTCATTAAATCCGACATGAAGTTGGTCCCTTGGTCAGTAATTATTATCTCCCGTACACCAAACTTCAAAATCCAGTTGTTTACTAACGCTTGCTCAATCATTGCTGCCTGTTGATTTGGCATAGCCACCATCTCCACATACTTCAAAAAATGGTCTATTTTTGTCAGAACAAATCTGTTCCCCGATGATGTTCGCCTGAGAGGTCCTAAGATATCGATCCCCAGCATAGAGAATGGACATATCACTTCCGGCAATCTTTGTAGCTGTATCTGTTTCCGGCTCAAATCTGCTCTCTGCGCACATGGTATACAATTATTGAAATACTGATCCACATCTACTTTCCTATCTCTTCACCAATACCTCTCCGCCACTCCCCTATTCGTCGCTCTACACCCTCCGTGACCGGATAACACGTGATCATGTGCTTCCTTTAAAACCTCATCGCTCAACTTCACTGGCACTACTACCCTTGGCCCTAACTTCGTTTCCCTGCACAGAAGACAGTCGTACATATTAAATTGTGGCTGTGTCTGATACAATTTTCAATCGTTGCCCACATCCTGTAATTCTTGCCAAACTGCTAGGTCATAACCCATGACTTCTACTTTTGCCACCTTCCCACTTAGTGCATACACATTACCATGCTTCTTCCCAGACTTGTGCACCACCTAAGCCACACAGCCCATCTAGCTAGCCTAGTGGACAGATCCTTCAACTCCAACAACCACTTCAATGGAGGATGATCTGTCACTACCCGAAATCTTCCCCCCTATAAATAACATTTATAATATGTGATTCCATGGATTACGCTAAGCATCTCCCTCTCAGTTGTTGAGTAATTCCTCTCTGCTGCATTCAACTGCCTGGATGCATAGGCTTCAGGATGTTCTTTCCCATCAATTTCCTGACTAAGAACAAAAAAATGGCTCTGACCACTATGGGACTTAACATCTATGGTCATCAGTCCCCTAGAACGTAGAACTACTTAAACCTAACTAACCTAAGGACAGCACACAACACCCAGCCATCACGAGGCAGAGAAAATCACTGACCCCATCGGGAATCGAACCCGGGAACTCGGGCGTGGGAAGCGAGAACGCTACCGCACGACCACGAGATGCGGGCTGACTAAGAACTCACCCTAACGCTTTATTCGATGCATCACATTGTAACACCCCAAGAAACCCGAAAACCCAAATAAGAATGTCATGATAATTTCAAGCAGGGAACAGTTTTATCCTGACACGTACGAAAACTTTGACAATAATATAACAGCTTAAAGTTTTGATGAACACCAGTTTCAATAATTACTGAGTATGTAGTTACATAAAGGTAGAAAGAAAGAAAGAAAGCTTATTTTTAATTAGCTATCAAACATCTCAGTAATAACTGCAAATCAGTACGACGAAAGTTAAGTCCAAAATAATAGTGCGACTGCTACGGTCGCAGGTTCGAATCCTGCCTCGGGCATGGATGTGTGTGATGTCCTTAGGTTAGTTAGGTTTAAGTAGTTCTAAGTTCTAGGGGACTGATGACCACAGCAGTTAAGTCCCATAGTGCTTAGAGCCATTTGAACCATTTAAACCAAAGTAATATGTCGGTCAGAGATAACATTTATTGTGAAAGAGAGTTGTAAACTTGGCGAAAAGGAAATTCAATGCGTCTAAAATGCTAGATTATGGAAATGTTAGTCGCTTGCTAGCTTGCTTGCTATCAAGTCATGAGAGAGCACCGTTTGTTATAGTGCTACAAACGGACGCTACGAGATTGTTTCTATTCAAAAAAAAGTACTATTGGGTAATAGAGATGCGCGGACTTTGTTCTCAGTTATTCTGACTTGAGAACGTGAACTGAAGTGATATTCTGATAGTGTACGACGAGTTAATGAACTTTAATTATTGGAGATATTATTGTTGGACTCAACCTTCATCAAAGTGAACAGTTACGACGTAGAATGGACATAGTTCGATGACTGCAGTACCTGATTACCCATGAGCAGGAAACATTAATACCACCACAAGAAGAAAATACAAATACTCCGACTGTAAAATTTGTCGTAACTGTCACGATCACGGAACTAAAAAGAATCGTAATTGATCTGATCCATCGGTGTGCGTGTGGTGTGATGATCTTAAACCAACTGTTAAGAATGAGCAATAAAAACCGTTCGTCAGTTATGTAAATCTCACAAGTTGGCTCCATCATTAATTGAACTGTGTGATAGTTGATGATCAAAATTAATTAACTGTGAACATTTAAATTGAAAGAGTGAGTTGATGAACATTGAGCATTGAAAGGAGTGTTTTGCCAAAATAATATTACGACGCACGAAAGCAAGATAGCCAAAAAATGATTCAAATGGCTCTGAGCACTATCGGACATCAGTCCCCTAGAACTTAGACCTACTTAAACCTAACTAACCTAAGGACATCACACAACACCCAGTCATCACGAGGCAGAGAAAATCCCTGACTCCGCCGGGAATCGAACCCGGGAACCCGGGCGCGGGAAGCGAGAACGCTACCGCACGACCACGAGCTGCGGACAGCAAGATAGCATTATAGATTATCTCTGGATTTGCGTCGTGCCGTAGTGAACAATTCTGCCTAGCAACGTAACAACAACTACTGATACTGAACCGCAGATGAATTTTTCCTCGCTTCAGTGGTCTGGAATGTCGCCGGTGATGAATGATTCACTCAATAATGCAATAACTAACTAACTGGGCATAGCAAATCATCATAAAACCATAACAGACAATTCAAATCAGCAGTTCGCATCGCTGAGAAGGCTGTGCGGACTCGCAAACGGACTTTCATACAATACGCGAGGAACAATTTTCTGTAGAGATTCTCAGGTGCTGTTCCACGTTATCCAACGGGGACAACCATCACTGCGCGTGGCGTCTTCATTCCACCGATCGAGCTGTAGCAGTAGCGGCTCAACGTCAACAGCGACAACGAAAGGCGAGAGGGGACGTCACAACATGCTAGTATAAACTCCTTTTCAAAATCTGGAAACACAAGAACCGGACTTGATGTTAACACTTCTTTCAGTTTGTCAAATGCTTTCTGATACTCTTCTGTCCACACAAATTTCGCACACTTCCGTAACAATCGCGTCAATGGCTACGCTAAATCTGCGAAACTCTTCACGAACTTTCGATAGAAATTCCAAATTCCGATGAATGACTGCGCTTCCTTAACTGTTTACGGTTCTCGAAAATCCCTTACAGCCTTTACCAACGTCGGATCTGTTCGCACTCCGTCCTTACTGATAATATGACCCAAATATTTTACTTCTTCCAATGCAAAATGACACTTCTCCAGGCTCACCTTCAAACAAGGTGCTCTTAACCTCATAAAGACTTCTCCTAACCGCTGTATATGTTGCCCCGTACTACTTGAAAACACTATAATGTCATCCTAATAGAAAAGATACTGCTGTGGTTTCAAACCACTCAAGACACGGTCTAGAAACCTCTGAAACGTTGCCGAAGCGTTTTTCAAACCGAATGGCATTCTAATGTACTGGTAATTGCCTCCAGGTGTAGAGAACGGCTGGCCGCGGTGGCCGAGCGGTTCTAGGCGCTTCAGTCCGGAACCGCGCGACTGCTACGGTCGCAGGTTCGAATCCTGCCTCTGGTATGGATGTGTGTGACGTCCTTAGGTTAGTTAGGTTTAAGTAGTTCTAAGTTCTAGGGGACTAATGACCTCAGATGTTAAGTCCTACAGTGCTCAGAGCCATTTGAACCATTTTTTTTTTTTATAGAGAAAGCAGTTTTTGGTCGATCTTCTGGAGCCACCTCTAACTGGTGATAACCACTTGTCAAAGCCGTCGTAGAAAAGTACTGGCACTGTCCTAAGTGATCCAAAGTCTCCGATATGTTTGGAATAGGGTATGTGTCCGTTACTGTCTTATTATTGAGTTATCAAAAAATGGTTCAAATGGCTCTGAGCACTATGGGACTATGAATCTGTGGCCCTCGCCTCGGGATGCCTCCGGTGTGTGTTGGAACCCAGGACGACTGCCCGCGGTAGCAAGGCGTGAAGTGGCCCGCTGCTGGATGGCTACAGACCCCACGTCAGTGTCAGAGGGTCGAACCAGCGATCTGCCGTGGACTGGAACGCTGGCGCCCCATCTGCTGCTGTGCGTAGCTGATGGTGTGACACTCCCCACCGTCCAGTAGAGCTGCCACACTTGAATGAATCTCGTTAGAAATCCACATCTACTTGTATGTGGCTGTGCAGCTCTGTTTTGCCACACACACCGCTGCACGTCACGTACTCATAACATGCTAGGTTGGCCAGTGGGCCCCTTCTGCCTGTGATTTGCAGCCTGCAAAGCCGCTATGTATACTGTTTCAGCAATTTGACGGCCCTGTGGCCTCCATTCTACTTGACAACTGTTGGTATGTGTAACTCACTGCAATCTGGTCTGCACCTGGCTGCAACTTGTGTTCAGAATATTGCAAAAAACTAACTTTCCCTATCCTAAACGGTATGCCGCTACGATATTCTTCTTTAAGTCTGAGGGTATTTCCCCTGCCACATACATCTTGTTCATCATGTGGAAGAGTTTTGTCATGGCTGGCTCTCCCAATGCAATCAGTAGGCTAACGGAATGTTTCCTATATGAAATCGAATGGCAGATGGACAGCAAGAAAATAATTAAAAGAAAGGCTGTCCTCATGGGTTGATCTGGGACCCCATCTTCTGGGACATAACAATCGAACCCCTCCTACAACTTCTACATGGGAATGACGCATCAGACGGAATTGTCACCTACACTGATGACCTATTATTTGCAGTCACTGCAAAAAACAGAGCCCAGCTAGGAGAGAAAGCCAGTGGAATATTACAAACAATTACTCAGTGGTGTGACAACAACAAACTCAGGTTAGCCGAAAACAAAGCAACATGCACATTACCGAAAGAATCACTCCAAAGGAATTCTTCAGTTAAAATAGGGGACACAAACATCTAACGAGCACATGTTGCATGCTATAGACACACAGATGAGAGATTGAATTTCAACAATAATAAGACTAAAAAGAGGCAAAGCAGAAAAAATACTACATAGACTAGTGAGGCTAAATTCAAAACAGTACAGACTACCTCTACCACTCATACAGACATACTACTGCGCGCTCTTCAAATCAGTACTCAGCTTCGCATATAGCGTAGGACACACAGACTGAATCTGGTCATCAGTAAAGCATCAGTCATACGAGGGCAGGGAAGTGTCCTGCTTAAGCTATCTGGAGCCTTCAGCACCACCCCACTGGGTGCAATGTGTGTGATGCTCAGAATACGCCACATAGATCCAACGATCAAATACAGAGCTGCAAGGCACTGGTTAAAGGTGGGAGACTGGATAAGGTATACACAATAACTGGTGTACCGATACAGACGGCACGTCGCATTAAAAGATAGTGTTTGGATACACGGCAAGGTGAGCAGATTGTAACTGATAAGCGCCGTAGACCGGAAGACTTCCTCGCTGACACAAGAGAGCCGGTTGAGAATGAAACATATCGATCCCAGTCGCGGTACGGTACATTTCTTAATTGAAATCGGACATTGGCCCCACACATTTGCATCGCGTGAGTGTGACACGACACCTACACGCACATGCGTGGAAGAAGGTTCCCCAGCGCACATTGTTTTCCTCTGCGGGCAGTACGCGAACAATAGACATACACTACACTTAGACTACACAGAAACAGACGTATATACAACAATAAGAGACAAAGGACGATGGGCACAACTAATTGCATTAGCAAACAGTATTTCAATAACAACACATGAAGGGTACCTACGGACACGATATAACAGACATGCCTATATGCAATGTAACAACTGTCTCCAGAGGGTGGTCAGCGACACCCACAGTGACAGCAAAAACAGTGACACTGAAGAGGAACAGGAGGAGGTGAAAGACGAAATGTAACATTAAGTAAGACATCTAGGATATGAATCCGACATAACACACCAAAATGCACTCACAAATTATACATATCAGTCAAATATTTATTAAGGATGGCGACTAATTGAGTAAATGGTAAATGTAGCCTAAGGTGCAGGCGATCTAGCCAAGAAAGCTTCCAATACTGAACGTGGATGAATATGTAATATTAATGCATACGATTAGCAATATCATTTCTCTTCTACTAACTACAAACTATTTTGTAGTGACTGGCGGTCAACAGCTCGAAGAAACCATTCTGAGGTATTCACCGGCAGTCACAACCAGTGATGGTAGAAACAAATCTCTCCTCTGTTCTATCGTCTTTTTTACATTCTTGTTAAAATGAAAAAAATTTATTTATATTTCAACCTCAATTTACTGTTATTTTTAAGAAAGTTTTATTCTTCGTCACATGTTGCAGATAAAAACAAAATAATACAAAAAACTGCAAAAAAATGTTTTGAAACATCAAGTAATAGGTCTTTAAATTTGCAATAAATCATTAAATATAGGTAGTAACTCTAGCCTTCCACAAGACAACGTAGCAAATGCTATGACATATTTTCAGAGAATTGGAATATATATGTATTTTATCTGCTAGCACACTAGAACTGCATATCCAGTGAAATCCATGTCTTTACTTTCTCTCGTATTACACTACAACAGCAAACCCTGTTTACTTACTTTGGATGGACATCTTGGCTCAGTATCCTGGCGATCGAAATGCAGTATACTGCCTCACAACAGAAGTCTGTAGCGAGCTGTCATTCTGTGTACTAGCAACGTATTTGGTGAACGCTCGTAGGTTTCAGGTACTATCATGCACATGAAGGTGATCCGGAACCACGACGCCTGGCGCGGAAACCTCACACTTTTTACATGCTTCAAATAATTGCACTAACGATGTTGATATTCCTAGTCCCACCGGTGCATTTCTATTTTGGCAGTACTCTCAAGCACTGAAGCATTTTCTGCTTCTTATAACGCCAACGTTCCGAAAGGATGCCTTTATCCAGATTTCTTAATACATTGTTGGCTTGAAAAAGATTATTCTCTTGGAGCGCAAGTTGTAGTACGTTAATCACAAAATACTACACCTCAGAACGAAGTAGTTTTACACTTCGTTTGCCCAGACCTACTTTTGACGTAATAAAACGGTCCTTTATCATTTTCTTCGACGTTCAGAAAATGTGATATGCTTCAAACGAAAGATGTACATTCTACGCGAAATAGCAGAAAAATGATTTATGTTTCACAGTTCCTATAAAAACGCAAGCCTACCTTGTACATAAACAATAATCCTTTTTTAACGATTAGAATGTTAGCCCTATTGAAGAATAAATATGCAATTCTTTCTAACTTTTTTATACTCAGAAAGTAAACAAAAAGGTCTACGCATTGTTTTTTTAAACGTAGATAGGTTCAAATGCTTTCCTATTCTTTCCCTTCTCAACAAAGAACAAAATTTCTCCAGAACATCCGGTGAATTCCGCTTCGACATTTATTGACTGTAGTATAGGTAGTTCATTAAACATTCGAATCTTTTATGTCACGTTCACCTAGGCAAAGCGCAATGACGCTCGTCATCTACTTCTATCACGTGAAATTCAAGGCAGAGGCTAGTTTGCGTTTTACCACTTATTAGGGCTTCTTCGTGATTGTTTATATATGAAGAGCAAGAAGAATGATTGCCTGTCTCCGTACTCGACATAATTGGTCTAATCTTGTTTCATGAAATTTCGGGTGACCGAACGAATGTCTGTAACTTGTTGCGACGAGATTTCGGCTCAGATACCTTGGCCCATCTTCAGATGCATACTGGCCCAAATACACTGGGCTCCCTTATATACAGGGAGGGGCAGCGTTCATATCAGAATACTAAAAACACGCCATCGGGCGGTAACTTTAATTTATTTATTACCTCTTATGTCAATTGTTAGTTAAAGGTTTGCCATTTACTAATGTGTAAGTCACTGTTTATTGCGTGGATTACTCTTTCAGTATGGCTCCTGTCAAATGATGCCCCCTCTGCACAACAGATTCATCTAGGCGGCGTTCGAAGCTTTCCATAACTCGGCGTAACTTATTCCCCGGGGACATTGCCGACGGCAGTTCTGATGCGATTCTTCAGCGCCGGAGTCCACAATTTGTCTATGTTGAAACCGCTGCCTTTTGTTAGTGAAATATTTCTCCGAATGAATTTCTGCTCATTCTTTCACAACCGGGACAAACGAAAGATGAGGTCGACGCTGGAATTCTGACATTTTCATACCGCATCGAGGAACCAGTATCGATGCAGAGCCAAGTGTACCGTAGATGTACCCGTTTACACCGCCCAATAAATTGGCTGTGACAGAGCACTGCTATCGATACCAGTCACTCGATGCGGTATGAAAATATCGAAATTGTAATGTCGAATTCTTCGTTTTGCGACTCGCTGGGGAAAGAAGCACTTGAAATTCGTTTGGCGCAATTTTAATCAACAAAGATAACGGTTGCGAAATAGGAAATCCATAGACTCCAGCCTTTTCATTAATAAACTTATAAATCGCTACAGTGCAACAAATAATGACACGTCGACATCACAGCATGGTTCGTCCGCGTATCCACAGATTTAGTGCCTGCGTAATCACTGCCGTCGATCGACGTCTCTGGCGCTTGTGTTTCCTGTGGCTTAAAATTACAGGACAAGTACTGTAGTGTACTGCAGTGACAGTCAGCTCACTCCGAAGATGACTGGAAGATACAATATTAGAAAATTAAGATATGAAGCTTATGTGGCTGCACTCTCGTAATTCGATGTATGAATTGTTACTCTGTGAAAACATCAAAATGCACACTTTATGAACAATCACTTTACACATTGTCGCGTTATTACGAACAAGTGATACGTGACGGCAGTGAGAAGTGTTCAAGTCTTGTCTCTAGAGATATATTTCGTGGCACCAGTCCGTGAACAATGTGGGCCAGTTATACACTATGAAGCAGAATAAATACATTTGTGGAATTCGTAATGTGTGCATTTGTAGACTTTAGAATGGCTGTGATCTTGTTATTTTAATCAGTATTAACTTCGTGAATATAATACTGGCCTCCCTTCTTGAGTTTCAGCTACATCACTTACTAGTCTGCCTGAGCCTAAAGATGTGCGTCAAATGTAGTAACAATCCATTCCAGCCAATAGTACCTGATGGTCTGACCTCTCACCTTCCACTGCAGAGGGTTGAGTACTGGGACGAAGACAACATGTTAGTACAGGTTACAAAGCATTGCACTCTTTTCCGATACATTAAGATCCAACTGTGACCTCTCAGGCTCGCGTGAGGAAGGAAGAACTATACTGACGTGAGGTCTGGAACATGACAAGGAATTAGAATTCGGAAATCGGACGTCATTAGTTTCATACTTAACTTTAATCCATTAATGATGAACGTCGCTCTTGACGGTACATGAGTTACAATATTATCTGTTCAGAATAGTAACTGAATATGGCGCCTTGCTAGGTCGTAGAAAATGACGTAGCTGAAGGCTATGCTAAACTATCGTCTCTGCACTTGAGAGCGTAGGTAGGCAGTGAACCATCGCTAGCAAAGTCGGCTGTACATCTGGGGCGAGTGCTAGGGAGTTTCTCTAGACTAGACCTGCCGTGTGGCGGCGCTCGGTCTGCAATCACTGACAGTGGCGACACGCGAGTCCGACGTATACTAACGGACTGCGGCCGATTTAAAGGCTACCACCTAGCAAGTGTGGTGTCTGGCGGTGACACCACAACCTCCACACTGAGAGTAGTGTCAGTGCAAATAAGGGCAGTACCGCTGGTACACTGGTAACATTTTTAGGACAAAGGTCAATGTTTGACATTGTTCGGGGAACGGCGCGGGGGAAGGAAAGAGAGCGTTTTTACGATCTGCACTGTATCTCTCAGCCAACATCCATTGCTATACTTTCTCTCTTAAACTAACAAATAGTAATTATTATAACCTTCATGAAACTGTCGCAGGTCAAAGATTCGGGCGAATCTCTCCTAAACTCGACAGTTTCTTCGAAAACCCCACAGCTGCTGCGAGTAGGCTTGATTATAATCAATTGGTATGTGTCAACCTCTTCCAATCTTTCGACGGACTTACCTAGCCAATTGCGGAAGGACCAATAATTTTATTTTGGGTTCAAACCATGGTGGAACTTGGAATTATTTATATACGCATCATTACTGCAAAGTAAATATGGACTGTGCGGCTGGTCCCGGCGGAGGTTCGAGTCCTCCCTCTGGCATGGGTGTGTGTGTTTGTCCTTAGGATAATTTAGGCTAAGTAGTGTGTAAGCTTAGGGACTGATGACCTTAGCAGTCAAGTCCCATAAGATTTCACACACCTTTGAAACTTGAACAAAGTAAATAAGTAGCAAGTGTCAAAAGGAATACTGGAAATAAAAGTCAGTACTTTGGAGTCGTACCCCCACATTTACCCAGATAGCCTCCGAGCTAAGATTAGGATTTGCGTAGCCGACTGTCAAAAATGTGTGTTGCGGTAGGTATGAAAAAATGAAGACTATTGCCTGAAGAGAGGAAGTGACGTGTGACAGCACCGTATCAGTCAAACAGAGGATACTTGGAGAGTATAATGTGGAGTGCAGCGCCGTGGTGTTGGCCACAGTGAGCAGATGTGTGGCGGTGCTGCAGCGGAGCCAGATTTGTCGAGCGCTCCCGGGCACCGGTTTTCCAGACGCGTAGCCCCCTCCACTGTTGCCGCTGTTCAGCTAACGACGTTACATCCCGTCCGCCCGGATGCTCACTGCTAACTTCCGAAGATTAATCCACTTGGAAGAATTTCTCACACGCCAAGTACCGGCGCACATTCTGTCTAACGGCCCTGCAGAATACAGTAGTGTTGAGCAACTAACTGCTAAACGGTCGCTATACTCCCATTACAGCTGAGCAGGAAGCACAGCTTTTGTGTAGGACAATAAAACCAGTGCACTGACTGTATCCATTGATTGTAGATGTAAACGGTCACGCTCTGTTAAAGGGAAAGTCCGGGAATTTTAAATTACGATTCACACGCTGGAATACAATCGTTCTGTGACTACCGCTCGTCTCAGTAACGAGCCTAAGGATACAAAGTCGTTTTCGAACGCAGCCAAATTCATTCTGCTTTACTATGGTACACGTCAATGTGAACGCAGCATGTACGTGGTACCAGAATCCCGTGCATAAAACCGCCTGTTTAATTTGAAGTTACATCGCTTCGACAACAGTGTTAAAGCAGCACCAGGCGATGCCAGTAAGCTTTTACGACGGGATTTTGCGCACGTTTAGCGAGCTGAAACAAATGGAAGCCCAGAAAGCCAATAGACTAAATATCCTCATTAACTCTGCTGCGCTTGTAATCCTGATAATCTTTTTGCTCAAAATTCAAAATAGTGTTTTGAATATAATCATTTTCTAGATTTTTGGTGGTATTTTTCATTGCAGTACATCCATAGTGAGGATATCCTCTTGGATGTAGAACACGTGACACAGCAAGAATACACAGGAAATACTTATAAAAGAAAAACAAATACGCTAATTATGGTGTCGTCCAAAGATCGCGATGCTATAACAAGGTCAGCACCTCGCGTCGATACCACAGTCGCTGACGATGTCTCACTGCATTCTGCGATAACGAATGGGGGTCGCAGGTCAAGTCACACTCTCTCTCAGCTTCGAAGCGCCACAGCATCGAGACGCCGATATACAGCCGAGAGGACCAATGCTCAGTCCAGTTCGTGACCTCTGATCGAGCAGACAACATCGTCTAGTTGGGACACAGGCGCTACTCACGTCTTTGATTGAACTGTCATTCTGGACTCTGTGAACTTCGCACTTCAAGAGAAGAGTTTAGTAAATGTGTGTATCAAGCGAAGCTTAAATAGTCAAAGATAGCTGTAAATATTCAGCACGTTCCTTTAGCAATGGATTGTATAAAGTTAAGTAATTCTTTTTATCATTCTGGTAATAAAGTGGAATAACATTTCATATGTTGTAGTTCCACTCCACTACATTTCGGGCAATCAATGAAACCACAGTTATACTAGACGATTGTAGTTTCGTCAGGTCGTAACGCTGTCGAGCCTTCCACAGGTCCCAAGTGAAATGGTCGTCATGGATGTGGAATAAGTAAAAAATTCTTAAACTTCTTTTCATTTACAAGGCAATAGCAAACTTGCCGTAAAATATGTAAGGTGCATATGATAATTCTTACGCCATTTTAGCCATGCATCATTAAGTAGAAAAATCATTTTACAACACTTATTTACAATGATCACATTACTACAATAAAGTTGTACAGAATTTAGTTTGTATTTAATACCCCTTTATTTGATATTGTTAGCAGCATATATACGTACATCAGTTGGCTGCGGGGGAATTCATCAATGGATTGGAAGGACTTAGCCAGCAGTAAATGCTTTAGGCTGCTCTTAATCTGACTTTTAATAGTATACACTAGCGAGTTATTTAGAATCTGTCTTCCTGAATTTTAGACCCTTTTCTGCACTAATGTTAGTGACTTTAAATCTTTATGAAGATTATTTTTATTTCTAGTATTGATTTCATGAACTCAGCTCTTCATCTCAAAACGAGATATAGTTTTAATGGTACATTTCATGAAGAAAAAAATATATTGAGAGTCAATAGTTAGAATCCCTTAGATCCATAAATAGGCTTCTGCAGTATTTTCTTGAATCTGATCATCAATAATTCTTATTACAATATTTTAGACCTGGAAGACTTTAGCTTGACTTGATGGATTACCCCTAATAAGAACCCTGTACGATATTATAGAATGAAAGCCACCAAGTATGCTAGCTTCTTTTTGTATTATCTGCGTCTGAAAGTATTCTGATAGTATTTTTAGAAAAATACTAGTCCAGGCAATTGCCAAACTCCCAATTACGACCACAAATTTATATTCGAACAGTGGAACTGAATCCATTGCATTTTCATCAGATGTCGGCGACGTATTTTAAACTGTCTTTATTATTTTTAGTAATAAAATAAAATATTTAAGTTCAATATTATTTAGATAGATGGTATTTTATAAGAGTATTAAGTAAAGGAATTACAAAATGTTACGTGGTGGTTTGTTTCGGTCGATATAAGGTATTACACGTCATTGTTAGCTAACTTCCTTTTCTCGCTTTCTGCATTTATTGCTCGCTCTTGTTGCTGATGTATGGTTATTCGTTTCATTTCTGGTGTTTTAATTGAGATTGCATTAAAAGTTTTATTTATCTGTGCTGTGTAAAGAAGGTATTGAAAATACAACAAAGTTTGTTTTAAACAGTGTACGTTCTTTAACCAAAATATCTCTGCGCCAAGTCGGCGCTAATTTTATCCTGCGAAATAATTACTTCTCAAAGTTGAAACTATGGAGAGAGAAATATTAATTAACTGTTAATTCCTTTAAGAAGTGACTTGCAACTAAATAGGCTGTGAAAGTTCAAAAAGTAATTTTAATCAGAATTTTTTTAGTGTGAACAGTTTGGAACGAACTACTGTGATATTAACAGTGTCAGTCGTATGTTAACTTTAAAGTTCAATACGACGCAGATAATAAAATCTCTGGTCCAATTTATCGTGAGCTAGGCGGAACTTTTTCTAATACTTAATTACATCGTATTTATGGGCCTTACCTGTTAGGAAAGACCAGAAAGTTTAACATCATAAAATTATTTAACTGAATCTTAACTTAGGCCATCTTAAATAATCGACGCAGTCCTGTGAATACACAGTGCATTAGTAATGCATCACACGAGTGCACATTAAGTACTATTAAAACAATATATAAAAACGAAGTGTGCTGCTTGGGGCCGGGTTGTGTATCTTGGCAACTTCTAAAGAAGACCAGAGTAAATATTTGCAAAACAGCATCGTCGTTGCAAACTAAAACAACAAAAAGAACTTTCCTACCAAAGCAACGCATCAAGATCGCTGCACCCGGCGACCCTGCTACTGCGAAAAAAACCACGAAAATAAGTTTCAAGACTTACTACCAAGTACGACAGGACAAGACGGAACCGACTTCAAATGGCACCCTGTAACGTGGGGCGCGATCAAACAAAAATATAGGGAAACTATGGTTTAACAATTTTTTAATTGTGAAATTTGTATTATTATGATTCATGATTTTTGCTGTATAACTAATGTGATTCATATCTTCTGTTTCATGTACTGTACGTGAGAAATTGTAGCTAAACGAGCCCATTAACATAGACTCTAAAAGCAATATTTCTGCTAGGCGATATTCTGGTCTGATGTGTCCTAGTATTGTTAAGATTTGGACGCTTATATTCGTCGGTTCTTGCTTTGTGAACAAAGGATTTCCAATCGAACATTTCATTGTGATACCAGTGAAGGTTTAAAAAAGAGTCTTCAATTGATTAATTAATTGTGAGTAGTATATATAGGTTAAACCAAGACAAGGTCTCCCCACATTTTATTATAATGTTTTGCGTGTGACATTATTTTGCTGTGTGAAAATAGGTGGTAGGTTAGGAAGTGATTTGTAGTAGAGATATACGTAGTTAGTATTTGTGTTCTAAAAACGTTAGATTCTTCTTGCAAAGCTAATTCGGGTGAAATGGTGAAGAAAGTTCTTAAGGCAAAAATGGAATCCGCGAATGTGTTAGAGTATGGATCCTGCGAAAATCTTAATGAACTAAATGGTTCGGATGTCAAGACTTTGCCAGTGACCGATCAGGCAGGGAGGGCTCAGGAAAGTCAAGCCGACGTAGATGATTCTACATTATTTTTAGATAAAAAGTGACTATGCACCTTGTCATGTCTCGTCATATTTGCAGAAGCATTCGCAGGAAAAGTCCGAAGCGGTAGAAACCGCGACTTTTTGGTCCAGGTACCGAGATCCTTCTTCATAGTTTTTTAGGGGATTGGAACAGAGGAATTGGAACGACACGAAAAATTTTCTGCTCTAGAAGTCGAACGTGAAAGGAAACAAGAGGCCTTTGAAGCCGAACGCGAAAGGGAACAGGAAGAGCGAGATAAACTTATTTTAAAAGGCCTGTAGCAAATCAGATCTGAATTTATGGATTTTTCCGTCGCTTATTGATAGAACAATTTCATATTGAGGGTTGAATAACACTCAGACGGTTTCTTGTTCTACTGATTTTTATTTGTATGAACTAGTTTTCGACTTATTAGGCCATCTTCAGGTAACTACTGGCTATTGTTTACAAGGAGCTTGTGTTCAAAAAAATGGCTCTGAGCACTATGGGACGTAACTTCTATGGTCATCAGTCCCCTAGAACTTAGAACTACTTAAACCTAACTAACCTAAGGACATCACACAACATCCAGCCATCACGAGGCAGAGAAAATCCCTGACCCCGCCGGGAATCGAACCCGGGAACCCGGGCGTGGGAAGCGAGAACGCCACCGCACGACCAGGAGCTTGTGTTCTTACGAACCGAACATTCTGGACTAAGACACAACGCACTTACATACCATGGTACATCGCCTCACAGCCATACCAATGTCAAAACAGAATTTCCAAACAGAACTATATACCATTAAATATATTGCATATAACAATGGCTATAACCCTGAATTAGTTGACAAAATCTTCCACATGAAACAAAGAAGGAAAATCTTACCCCACATTTATGCGTCCTCTGCAGTAACAACTACACCAAAAACCAACTGGTCTACTATACAATACGTAGGTAATCTATCAGACAAACTAGCCAAAACACTGAAAGCCCATTACTACAAAAAAATTTTATGTAAGACGTACTACAGCTAATCTCCTGTTCAACAACAAGGGCAAAACATAAACTAAACAAACAGTGTGATCTACAAAATAACCTGCACTGACTGCAATAAACTGTACATTGGTCAAATGGCCCGGGCTATACAACAAGGCTGACTGAACATGAACGCAGCTGGAGATTAAATAAATCAGACTCCACCTTTGCTGAACATGTGCTCAAATAAGGACACAAATGTCTAACACACACAGAAGTGCTACATATAGCCGACAAAGCCAGAAACCTCAGCCTACTAGAAGCACTTGAAATTAACAAACACTTAGCCCTAAATCCCCAGCTGGTCCTAAACGACCAATAGCAACTGAGCACATCACCATTTTTAAACTTTACACAACACAGTAAACCTGCTACTAACCACAAAGTGTCCCAATAGTGAACAAATTCACACCCCAATAAAATGTAATATCCCTTATGTTTTTACATTCCTAACTGCAACTCAACTGTAACAATGTAATATTTGGCATGTATTAATGCACAATTTTCTAATAACAAAATTGTACCGCCAAAGAAAACACAACTGTTGTACAACCAACAATTAATGCCCAGTGCAAGTATTCACAACAAATGCCAAATAATTATAAATTTGTAATAATGTGTATTCTAAATAATTCTAATTGTTGTCATGCATGGTACTGACAAACCATAAAATGTGATTTTTATGTTAAAGAACAGTCTTACAGAACAAAATGTCAAAAGAAACGTTTGACAATTCCAAAGACAATACCACTACTAAAAATCGTATGTAAATGCGTTGTATCTTAGTTCAGAATGTTTGGTTCGTAAGAACACAAGCTTCTTGTAAACAATTGCCAGTAGTTATCTGAAGATGGCCTAATAAGCCGAAAACTAGTTCATACAAATACAAATCAGTAGAACAGGAAACCGCCTGATTGTTATTCAACCCTCAGATCTGAATTAAATGAGGTAAATGAAAAGTACGAAGGCGTCCCTGATTTAGTTAATCAGCTGAAAGGCGAAGTACAAGATATTAAGACAACTCTATCTACCGTAAAAACTACAGTAGATAGTTTAACTACCCAATTTTAAAATCTCGAAATAAACAGTAAGAAACAGACATGATTATTTGGACAATCAGTCTAAGAAATGGGATGATTAGATGTCTGAGTGGATTGAAAATAAGTTTGCTGATATAAACCAAAGTATTACTGCGGAAATTTCTTCCACAACACAACAAACTGTAAAAGAATCAAAGCCGATTGACGGCGATTCTGCGATTATTAATTGAAGGACTTAAGAGCTTGTTTCTGTTACGGTACTTGCTGCTGACAACATGATGGCAGTAGTGCCTAACTGACAGTTCGTCCTCCGCCTTACAATCAGTGCTGCTCGATTCCGCCTTGCGCGTGTTTTTCTGGCGGTGTTAGTTGTACATTAATAGTGATTCACAGCTGAATGCCTTATGGAGACCTGTCCGATAAGCACTTTGCACATGCGTTCACTGAATGCAAAGGAAAGGTGACACAACGGCGCCTGCTGAGCTGTTCCCACAGTGACAGTAACTATGTCGCAGTACTATTGCATCTAAAAGTTGTTGCATTGCTCTGCGTTTCAAGTACTTTTTGTGATTGCATATTGCAGGCTTTTTCAGTATTGTAAATCTATTTTCACAGAAACATAGGCAATTTAAGTAACAAACCAAATAAATTGTAAGTATATTATGACTGTAACGAGCCACTGGAGACCAAGCTTCCATACACTAAAATGTTCAGAAAATCTTCTGAACAGTTTCCGATGTTTGACTATATTGTAATGCCTGTGTTGTTCTACTGTACATGGTGTTTGAAAAAGAACTCCCTAGTTTTAAGTATAAATTTAATGCGGAAATTAATGAAAAATTATATCAGCGAGTACGTATCATGAACAAGAATTCCTTCAAGTTTTGTTTAATGTTAGTAGACTTCAGAGTGGGACCCATTTGTTGCCCTGCACACGTCGACACGATATTCCACTTCTCGCCACGTATTCACCAACATTTCAGGTGTAACTGTCCCAACCGCCGCGGCGATTCTTTCCCGTAAATGATTGACGTCTCTGTTCACTGTACACAACATTTTTTATGTGGCCCCAAAAGGAAAGCCCAGTGGGGTTAAGTCTGGGCTTCGTGGAGGCCAAGGTACTGGGCCAGCCCTGCCTATCCATCTTCCTGGAAAGCGAAAAACTTGCGAATTTGTGGTAATGTCTTATGGGACCAAACTGCTGTGGTCATCCGTCCCTAAGCTTAAGCACTACTTAATTTAACTTAAACTAACTTACGCTAAGGACAACACACACACACACACACACACACACACACACACACACACACACACACACACATGCCCAAGGGTTGGAAAGCGAGTGCCAAGAGCCGCACGCACATACAGGGTTATTACAAATGATTGAAGCGATTTGACAGCTCTACAATAACTTTATTATTTGAGATATTTTCACAATGCTTTGCACACACATACAAAAACTCAAAAAGTTTTTTTAGGCATTCACAAATGTTCGATATGTGCCCCTCTAGTGATTCGGCAGACATCAAGCCGATAATCAAGTTCCTCCCACACTCGGCGCAGCATGTCCCCATCAATGAGTTCGAAAGCATCGTTGATGCGAGCTCGCAGTTCTGGCACGTTTCTTGGTAGAGGAGATTTAAACACTGAATCTTTCACATAACCCCACAGAAAGAAATCGCACAGGGTTAAGTCGGGAGAGCGTGGTGGCCATGAAATGAATTGCTGATCATGATCTCCACCACGACCGATCCATCGGTTTTCCAATCTCCTGTTTAAGAAATGCCGAACATCATGATGGAAGTGCGGTGGAGCATCATCCTGTTGAAAGATGAAGTCGGCGCTGTCGGTCTCCAGTTGTGGCATGCGCCAATTTTCCAGCATGTCCAAATACACGTGTCCTGCAACGCTTTTTTCGCAGAAGAAAAAGGGGCCGTAAACTTTAAACCGTGAGGCATCCAGAAGCTTTAAACTGCGCATACAATCGCCGAATGGAGTTAGCAGTTGGTGGATCTTTGTTGAACTTCGTCCTGAAGTGTCGTTGCACTGTTATGACTGACTGATGTGAGTGCATTTCAAACACGACATACGCTTTCTCGGCTCCTGTCGCCATTTTTGTGTCACTGCGCTCTCGAGCGCTCTGGCGTCAGAAACCTGAAGTGCGGCTTCAGCCGAACAAAACTTTATGAGTTTTTCTACGTATCTGTAGTGTGTCGTGACCATATGTTAATGAATGGAGCTACAGTGAATTTATGAAATCGCTTCAATCATTTGTAATAGCCCTGTACTTAGTGCAATTAGGTGGGGCGCCATCTTTTTGGAAAAATACAAGGCCCTTTTCCGCCTCAATATCGTCCATTTGGGGAAAGACGTACTCTGTCAGCATTTCAGGAAACATCCCCGTTTATTGTTTTTTCTACAAAAATGAAAGGACAAATCACACGATCTTCCATCAAACCGCACCAGACATTAACTTTGCGAGAGTTACGTTGATGCTGAATAACTGCGCTTTCTATTGCGGAGTACACATTGTTGCTGAGTTGCTCTGCACTGCACTCACGCCTGGACTGAATTGGAGGCACAGAGGAAAAAAAACAGCACTGGTGCCGTCTCAAGGTCAAGCAGACCTGCCAACTGCACGGATGCCAAACTTGGACAGTTGATAAATCAAACACCAAAGACTAGAATAGTGTATGTCACTTTGTACAGATTCTAGGACACATTAAAACTAAGATGTTCATTTTCAAACACACTTTATTTTGGAACGTCCTTCTCACATGCATCTGTGAAGGATATTTTGTCTTGGTCTGCCAAATAGGCACATCTCATCGTTCCATATACAGGTTATTAACAACTGACTCCGCCGGTCAGTGTGGTCGAGCAGTTCTAGGCGCTTCAGTCTGGAACCGCGATACCGCTACGGTCGCAGGTTCGAATCCTGCCTCGTGCGTGGATGTGTGCGATGTCCTTAGCTTTAAGCAGTTCTAAGTTCTAGGGAACTGATGACGTCAGGTGTTAAGTCCCATAGTGCTCAGAGCCAACAACAGAGTCTGCCAGCGTCCTAGCATCTTAGGATGTAGTATCTGCATAATGACTCTTGGTATCTGGCGCCCAGAACTGGCAACCTCAAACGACTGGCAGATCTGACTGCATAGCACTGACCCTTGCAGCTGTCAGCAAGTTCCTTCCTTGAATTCTCCTGGGGCAACCCTCCCCACCCATCCACCCCCTCCCACCCCCCATCAGCAACCCGATCCGGGTTCGAGACCCCACACATGCTTCTCCCCAATGCATAGTATAAAATGCTTTTTTATTTCAGTCTCTGATCACAATATGCATTCCTTAGACGATGACCGGTTTCAGTCTGTAATGACCATCCTCAGATCACTTTAGGACATTGTGTAAAAAAGATCTGAGGATGGTCATTACAGACTGAAACCGGTCATCGTCTAAAGAATGCATATTGTGATCAGAGACTGAAATAAAGAAGCATTTTACAGTATTGGATCACTGTTTGTATACGCGATTATGTCGCAGTTGGTGAATGCATAGTATAGCCAAAGTTAGCAATATTCGTAACGAATGTTATTCTTGTATTTCATACAGCTTCGATCACTGCAGTGCCTGTTCCTTCAGTCATGCATACACGTCTGAAGGACATACATGCGTGTCTGAAGGTCATTGCAAAGTACATTAGAACAACACAGGCACTTCATTCATACCTGAAGGAAATTTCAAAGTACATCGGAATAGCAAGCCACTGCAATATAGTATTTCATTCCTAGTAGCTTGGCTTCGAATTTAATAATACGTCTCTTTTTGTGCGGGACTCACAGTATCTGTGCGATTATAGTGTGAAGACAAATGTGATGACATATGGAAGTCTGGGTCGGTCTGGGAAGGGTCCTTAGGTGGCCAAGGCGGTCCGTTCGCACCAGGTAGAAGATTTGGGATCGACTCCTGATCCGTGCACAAATTTTGGTTGTCATCTATGAATAGATCAGTAAAATTTAGCAATATTCGCAAATGAGAATATGATTCTCGTGTTCCGAAATTTTGTCGGGGGAGCTCTGCATCAAACTGTTAGACGATTGCAGTCATTAGCCTGATAGCTGTTCCTCTCTAGTCCAACATGTAGCAGTAGTTTGTTTCCTTCAGAATGTTAAGTGATTCGTGATCACTAGTTCCGCTTACTTGGATATTAATACCGAAGTATAGCAATGAGGGTAGTTTTCAGCGAGAAGCATTGCACATAAGTGAAACGTCTGATGCTAGACTGGAAGCTTAACGTAAGTGGAGACATAGCGCCACCAGAGCGATGGGATAAACGCCTCGCATGCAGGACACGTAACGGGCTCCTAGATTGTGCTACGGTGGGTGGCGGAGGGTGGGCTGCTGAAGGCTGGAGGCGGGTTGGCGGTGGGGGCGGGGGCGGGGGGGCTGCGACTGCGCTGATTGGATTCGGCGCGGCACGTCGCCGCACGTCGCCGTCCGCTCGCAACTGCCGGTCTGAGTGGGCGGCCGCGAGAGGCGGTGACAGTTTTATTGCCGTCTGGACTGCCAGAGAAAAACAAGCTCGAGAGCCGGGCGTGGTGCGCGGCCCCCGGTCTGATCTGCTCCCGACGTCACACCCACAGAGCCACACATTTACGCGCTGCAGAACACGCACCACTCGGTACCTGAATGTCATCGCTACCTAAACGCTGTACTGAACATAGAGAATGAAAACATTTGCTGCCCTCTGTGTCACATGATTATGACCATTACGACGTTTACCGTTTGCGTCGCATATGTTGTTGTTGTGGTCTTCAGTCCTGAGACTGGTTTGATGCAGCTCTCCATGCTACCCTATCATGTACAAGCTTCTATATCTCCCAGTACTTACGACGTTTACCGTTTGCGTCGCATATGTTGTTGTTGTGGTCTTCAGTCCTGAGACTGGTTTGATGCAGCTCTCCATGCTACCCTATCCTGTGCAAGCTTCTACATCTCCCAGTACTTACTGCATCCTACATCCTTCTGAATCTGCTTAGTCTATTCATCTCTTGGTCTCCCTCTACGATATATACCCTCCGCGTTTCCCTCCAATACTAAATTGGTGATCCCTTGATGCCTCGGAACGTGTTCTACCAACCGATCCCTTCTTCTAGTCAAGTTGTGCCACAAATTCCTCCCCAATTCTATTCAATACCTCCTCATTAGTTATGTGATCCACCCATCTAATCATCAGCATTCTTCTGTAGCACCACATTTCGAAAGCTTCTATTCTCTTCTTGTCCAAACTGGTTATCGTCCATGTTTCACTTCCGTACATGGCTACACTCCATACAAATACTTTCAGAAAGGACTTCCTGACACTTAAATCTATACTCGACGTTAACAAATTTCTCTTCTTCAGAAACGATTTTCTCCCCGTTGCCAGTCTACATTTTGTATCCTCTCCCTTTCGATCATCATCAGTTAATTTGCTTCCTAAATAGCAAAACTCATCTATTACTTTAAGTGTCTCATTTCCTAATCTAATTCCCTTACCATCACCCGATTTAATTCGACCACATTCCATTATCCTCGTTTTGCTTTTATTAATGTCCATCTTATCTTCACCTTTCAAGACATTGTCCATTCCGTTCAACTGCTCTTACGGCTTCTTTGCTATATGTGACAGAACTACAATGTCATCGGCGAACCTAAAAGTCTTTATTTCTTCTCCGTGGATTTTAATTCCAACTCCGAGTTTTTCTTTTGTTTCCTCTACTGCTTGCTTAATATACAATTTGAATAACATCGGGGATAGGCTACAACCCTGTCTCACTCCTTTCCCAACCACTGCTTCCCTTTCATGCCCCACGACTCTTATAACTGCCATCTGGTTTCTGTACAAATTCTAAATAGCCTTTCGCTCCCTGTATTTAATCCCTGCTACCTTCAGAATTTGAAAGAGAGTATTCCAGTCAACAGTGTCAAAAGCTTTCTCTAAGTCTACAAATGCTAGAAAAGTAGGTTTGCCTTTGCTTAATATATTTTATAAGATAAGTCGTAGGGTCAGTATTGCCTCACGAGTTCCAACATTTCCGCGGAATCCAAACTGATCTTCGCCGAGGTTGGCTTCTACCAGTTTTTCCATTCGTCTGTAAAGAATTCGTGATAGTATTTTGCAGCTGTGACTTATTAAACTGATAGTTCGGTAATTTTCACATTTGTCAACACCTGCTTTCTTTGGGATTGGAATTATTATATTCTTCTTGAAGTCTGAGGGTATTTCGCCTCTCATACATCTTGCTCACCAGTTGGTAGAGTTTTGTCAGGACTGGCTCTCCCAAGGTCGTCAGTAGTTCTAATGGCGTCGCATATAATCGTGCTTTTTTTATTGTGACTACTGTTGTTTTTCAGACATAACTTTATTGGCAGTTACGGCCTATCTACGAGGGACGTTCAATGAGCAATGCGACACATTTTTTTCTCGGCCAGTTTCGGTTGAAAAAATGCGTAATTTGTTGTGGGATATCCCGTTCCATCCTCTAGAGTTCCATGAAATTCCGATAGCTTTCAAAATGACGTCTGTAAAGGAGGTACTCCAAGCAGAGAACTGTCATGGAGTTTCTTTTGGCCCGGAGCATCACCTTGAACAGAGATGCGTTCCAAGCAGACAGCTATCAGTTTCTTCTGGAGGAGAATATTCAAGGCTGTTGCAGAATGGCTACATAGATCTGTCAGTGAACAAAATCACGGTGAATCTTTGCGTGAGGCGTCTGTCACATAGCAGTGAGACAGCGCAGACATGTCCGATCTCCCGCGTGCCAGACATCCACACTCAGCTGTCACACCTGGGGTACACAAAGGCGTGTGTCCACCGGTTTCCTCGCCTGGTAATAAGAGACCATGAAGAGAACAAAGGACCATCTGCGTGCAAATGCTTGCGTGTTATAAGGTTAATCGTGACAGTTTTTTCCGAACATCGTCACAGACGAAGAACCGGAAACAAAGCGGCAATCCATGGAGAGGTGCTACACCACTTCTTCTCAGAAGAAAAAAGTTCAAAGCCCCATCCTCAGCTGGTAAAGTCATGACAACTATCGTCTGGGACAGTAAAAAAGAAAGACACTCCGTCTACAGGCCACAGGTGGCCCGTCGGGACTATCCGGTCGCCGTATCATCCTTAGTGGAGGATGCGGATAGGAGGGGCGTGGGGTGAGCACGCCGCTCTCCCAGTCGTTATGATGGTAGTCTTGACCGAAGCCGCTACTATTCGGTCGAGTAGCTCCTCAATTGGCATCACGAGGCTGAGTGCACCCCGAAAAATGGCAGCAGCGCATGGCTGCCTGGATGGTCATCCATCCAAGTGCCGACAACGACCGACAGCGCTTAACTTCGGTGATCTCACGGTAACCGGTGTAGCCACTGCAGCAAGGCCTTTTCAGTCGTCTGGGACAATGAAGGGGTTATTCTATTTTATGTCCTCCCTCATGATGCAAAGACAAACTCTGAATTGTATTGCGCTACCCTCAAAAAACTGAAGAAACGACTTCAGCCTGTTCGACACCGCAAGAATACAAACCAACTTTTCCTTCTCCATGACAACACATGACTTCACACGTCTAAGCACCCAAGAGGAGCTCACAAAACTACATTGCATTGTTCTTCCTCACCCACCTACAGCACAGCCCGTGTGGCACACTTTCAGACTTACATCTGTTCAGCTCAATGAAGCATGCATTCCACGTGAAGTAGTAAGTGGATGATGAGGAGGTTATTGACGCAGCAAACGTTGGTTCCGACGTCGACCAGCACAGTGGTACCATGCGGTCATACAGACCTCTCACTGAGATGGCGTAAGTTCGTCGCATTGAATGGAGATGATTGGAAAATAGGGTTTTCTAACAAGTATTTGGGAATAATATAGTGTATTAGAATCATAAACGAAACCAACCTGCTTTCAGAAAAAAAAATGCTGCGTTGCTTATTGAATGCCCCTCCTACATGTAGGTGGGCGAGTTTTTTTCCAAACTGTAATCGGTCGCTAAATTAAAAGCACTGTGAATATCAGATGAAGCCTTGCGCACGTATGTTGCGCAGTGTCTCTAGTAAACCTGTCGATTGCGTCACGCGGAACTTTTCTATTCTGAGCGCACAGAGAGCAAAGAAAGGTTCTCTAGAACAATCAACAATAGTCTCGGATCAGGCGTGAAGTGCGTCCTGTCTTTCGCTGAGGGCGTTCGCCTGATTTCATGCAGCCGAAATAACGCAACAGCCATGCGTGACGGCAAAGTGCGGCAGTGTTGTAGGAACTCACTACAGCTGTGAAAAGCCGCTCCTGCGGAATTTTTCATGGGAAGAGTTTGGCCACCCACCATATAGCTCCGTCATGGCTTCCTCTGACTTTCATCTCTTTGCGTACAAGAACTGCTGAGTATAAGGACACCATTTTTGCGCAGAAAATCAGCAGCATATCAGCATAGAAAATTGGCGGAAAGTACAGGTGACAGCCTTCTATGGCGAGGGTACAGCGCTACGACAAAAGTAACTGGAACGTGTAGCTCTATGTTGCAAATAAAACATTTTTGAATTTGTGTGGTTCCTATTTCGTGACCGATTCGAAGCTGAGAAAAAAATTAACCCCTGTAGTACATAAATGCAATATGTAGTCACGAAACTAGTATAGATGCAAAATTTTATTCAAATAATAAAACTGTCAGAACGTAATCTTTGTCCTACATCACAACATAATAAAAATTCACAATGAAGCATTAAAGATATCTCTTGAACAATAGAATAATTCCTCCTCCATAAAATTCCACTGCCTGAGATTTGCAGCGTCGTTGGAGTTCAAACGTTTGCAACCAAGCCATTTTTTTGCATATGCATGAAAAAGTGAAAATCAGCTTCGGACAAGATGAGCTACATCTCCCAACAAACGCAAGTCACAGTCTATCTGGCTGACTGAGCAGGATGCCGTAGCATCAAAGAATACCGAAAGCGAGTTTATAATGAGCAAATACATAGTTAATTATAAGTAGTGATTGAAGCTGTAATTAACTAAGAAACGTTATTAGCTGTTAAGTAATGATTGAGTAATACTTTAATCAATTAACAATAAGATAAAGGAAGAAATCCTTAAGCTGATCACCGAAGAAGGGAAGTACATACATGTTCAGGGAAGTACATACATGTTCAGGGAAATACAGCGAAACATGTTATGCGGTGTTCGGAATGTAGAGAAGGACTGACCATATTACGTGTAATTTGCTGCTGACTTCTGCCGAATAACATTCATAAGGTGGTGTGGACACATATTTCACAGTCCACGTACAGCTGGAAGGTGATGATAGCAACTTGTGATCCTAGGAAAACCATGCATCAGGCTCATTACGTGTATATACACCAGAAAACAAACTCATGGTCTAGCGGTAGCGTCTTTGATTAACAATCAAAACGTCCTCGATCCCGGTTCAAACCTTAAAATCTGAATGAAACTCATTGGTAATGGCGGCCAAAGACTTCCGGAATAAGAAGTCACAGACACTCAGCCAACGGCTCAAAAAATGGGTCAAATGGCTCTGAGCACTATGGGACTTAACATCTCTCGTCATCAGTCCCGTAGAACTTAGAACTACTTAAACCTAACTAACCTAAGGACAACACACACATCCATGCCCGAGGCAGGATTCGAACCTGCGACCGTAGCAGTCGCGCGGCTCCGGACTGAGCGCCTAGAACCGCTAGACCACCGCGGCCGGCTCAGCCAACGGCCTTACCAAAGAGGACGGGGGAGTCGATAGAGGTTGAGGGCACTCTGTTCATCTTGGGTTGGGAAACTGTCCTGAAAAGTTATATATTTAGCAATGATCAACGGCATGAGGATGCAGGAGGCACTGGAAACCACTGCATGAAAGACACTTAGTGCATATCCACAGGACATGTGGCCTGTACTTTATAAAAGTGTCCTGATGATCTCTCCATTGACAAAAGATTCCGGAACAGTCCTCAATTCGTATCTCCGGTAGGAGATTGCCAAGGGGGAGGTGACCGACCGTGATAAAGAGACTGAATACCCAACGAAAGGATAACTTTCCTCGAGCCGGGGAGTGGAATGTCAGAAGTCTGAACGTGGTAAAAAAAAAGGGGGGGACATAGGGAAGCTAGAACGTCTGAAAAGGGAAATGCTAAGGCTCGTTCTTGACATGAGACGGGGGGCGGGGGGGGGGGGGTTGCGGGGGGGGGGGGGAGGAGATCAGTAAAGTGGAATGAAACGAAGAGAAGAATTTCTGGTTGGATGAGCGACAGCGACAGAAAATTGTATGACGGACTACGATTCTTTATGAATAGGAGGGTAGGGCGGGGAGTGTGTTACTGTGAACAGTTCAGTGACAGGATTGTTCGCATCAGAATCGACAGCAAACCATCACTGATAACGGTATTCCGTTACACATGCCGACGTGGCAACTCGAAGATGAAGAGATAGAGAAAATATATGAGGATCTTGCATGGGTAATTCAGTACGTAAAGGGAGATGAAAATCTCTCATGTGGGATTAGAGGGGAAAAGAGTAGATGACAGGGACTTGATACTAGGAATGAGAAAGGAGAAAAACTAAGTTCTGCAATAAATTTCAGCTAGTAACAGCGAATACTCGGCCGACCGTTGTGGCCGAGAGGTTCTAGGCGCTTCAGTCTCTAACCGCGAGACCACTACGGTCGCAGGTTCGAATTCTGCCTCGGGCATGGATGTGTGTGATGTCCTTAGGTTAGTTATGTTTAAGTAGTTCTAAGTTCTAGGGGACTGATGACCTCAGATGTAAAGTCCCATAGTGCTCAGAGCCATTTGAACCATATGAACGAATACTCTATTCAAGAGTCACAAAAGTATGAGAAAAGGACCAGAGATAGGGGAAGATTTCTATTAGATTACATCATCGTCAGGTTAACAACGAGTATAGATTTAAGCGTCAGGGCCCACATCTCGTGGTCGTGCGGTAGCGTTCTCGCTTCCCACGCCCGGGTTCCCGGGTTCGATTCCCGGCGGGGTCAGGGATTTTCTCTGCCTCGTGATGGCTGGGTGTTGTGTGATGTCCTTAGGTTAGTTAGGTTTAAGTAGTTCTAAGTTCTAGGGGACTGATGACCATTGATGTTAAGTCCCATAGTGCTCAGAGCCATTTGAACCATTTTTAAGCGTCAGGAAGCCATTTCTGAAAGTATTTGTATGGAGTGTAGCCATGTATGGAAGTGAAACATGGACGATAAATAGTTTGGACAAGAAGAGAATAGAAGCATTCGAAATGTGGTGCTACAGAAGAATGCTGAAGATTAGATGGTAGATCACATAACTAATGAGGAAGTATTGAACAGGATTGGGGAGAAGAGAAGTTTGTGGCACAACTTGACCAGAAGACGGAATCGGTTGGTAGGACATGTTCTGAGACATCAAGGGATCACCAATTTAGTATTGGAGGGCAGCGTGGAGGGTAAAAATCGTAGAGGGAGACCAAGAGATAAATACACTAAGCAGATTTAGAAGGATGTAGATTGCAGTAGGTACTGGGAGATGAAGAAGCTTGCACAGGATAGAGTAGCATGGAGAGCTGCATCAAACCAGTCTCAGGACTGAAGACCACAACAACAACAACATGGTCAGGTAGAGCTTCCGAAATCAGGTACTTAATTGTAAGGCGTACCCAGGAGCAGATATTGACTCAGACCAAATTTAGTAGTGATTAAGAGTAGGTCGAAGTTTAAGAGACTAGTCAGGAAGAATCAATGCACGAAGAAGTGGGATACGGAAGTAGTCAGGAATAAAGTTCTGAAGTTTAAAGATAGTATGATAAATTTAAGAGACTAGTCAGGAAGAATCAATGCACGAAGAAGTGGGATATGGAAGTAGTCAGGAATAAAGTACTGAAGTTTGTAGATAGTATGATAAGTTTAAGAGACTAGTCAGGAAGAATCAATGCACCAAGAAGTGGGATACGGAAGTAGTCAGGAATAATGTTCTGAAGTTTATAGATAGTATGATAAGTTTAAGAGACTAGTCAGGAAGAATCAATGCACGAAGAAGTGGGATATGGAAGTAGTCAGGAATAAAGTTCTGAAGTTTATAGACAGTATGATAAGTTTAAGAGACTAGTCAGGAAGAATCAATGCACGAAGAAGTGGGATACGGAAGTAGTCAGGAAAAAAGTTCTGAAGTTTGTAGATAGTATGATAAGTTTAAGAGACTAGTCAGGAAGAATCAATGCACGAAGAAGTGGGATATGGAAGTAGTCAGGAATAAAGTTCTGAAGTTTATGGATAGTATGATAAGTTTAAGAGACTAGTCAGGAAGAATCAATGCACGAAGAAGTGGGATATTGAAGTAGTCAGGAAAAAAGTTCTGAAGTTTATAGATAGTATGATAAGTTTAAGAGACTAGTCAGGAAGAATCAATGCACGAAGAAGTGGGATACGGAAGTAGTCAGGAATAAAGTTCTGATGTTTATAGATAGTATGATAAGGAACAGATCATTAGGCAGTTCAGCTGGAGAGAAAAGGTCATCTCTAAAAAGAGAAATCACAGAAGTTAGAAAAAAAAACCATAGGGACAAAGACGGTAACTCTGAAGAAACCATGGGTAACTGAAGAAATATTTCAGTCGATCGATGAAGGCAGAAGTACGAAAATGTAATTCAGAAATAGAGAAATATATGTCACTTAGAAATGAAAGAAATAGGAAGTGCACAGAAGCTAAGATGAATTGGCTGCATGTAAAATGTGGAGAAATCGAAAAAGTAATGATTGTCCGAAGGACTGCCTCAGAGTATAGGAAAGTCAAAACTATCTTCAGTGAAGTTAAAAACAAGGGTAGTAACATTAAGAGTGCAGTGAGAATTCCATTGGTAAGTACAGAAGAGAGAGCGGATAGATGGAGAGAGTACACTGAAGGCCTCTATAAGGGGGAGCACTTGTCTGTTGACGTGATAGAAGAAGGAACAGGAGTCGATATAGAAGAGGTGGGGGATCCAGTATTAGAAACGGGATTTAAAAGAGTTTTGGAAGACTTAAGATCAAATAAGGCAGAAGGGATAGACCACATACCATCAGAATTTCCAAAATCATTGGAGGAAGTACCCACAAAAGGACTATTCAAGTTGGTGTGTAGATTGCATGAGACTGGCGATACATCACGAGACTTTCAGAAACACATCATCCACACAATTCCCAAGACTGCAAGAGCTGACAAGCGTGAGAATTATCACACAATCAGCTTAACAGCTGATGTATCCAAGTTGCTGACAAGAATCATACGCAGAAGAATGGAAAAGAAAATTGAGGTCTATTACATGATGATCAGTTTGGCTTTAGGAAAGTTGTGGGTACCAGTGAGGCAGTTCTGACGTTGCCGTTGATAATGAAAGGAAGACTCATGAAAAATCAAGACGCGTTCATATGATTTGCCGTCCTGGAGAAAGCGTTCGACAATGTCAAGTGGGGCAAGATGTTTCGAATTCTGAGAAAAATAGAGGCAAGCTATAAGAAAAGACGAGCAATGTACAATAAGTACGAGCCAAGAGGAAGCAACAGGAGAGGAAACCAAGAGCGATGTCTCGGATTAAAAAGACTGTAAGACAAGGCTGTAGTCTTTCGCTCCTTATGTTCCATCTATACATCTAAGGAACAATGACGGAAAGAAAAGAATGATTCAAGAGTGGAATAAAACCTCAGGGTGAAAGAATAGCAATTATAAGATGCGCTGATGACATTGCTACCCTCAGTGGAAGCTAACAAAGATTAAAGGATCTGTTAAATGGAATGAACAGTCCAATGAGTGCGCAATATAGATGGAGAGTAAATCAAAGAAAAACGAATGTAATGAGATGCAGGGGAAATGAGAACAGCAAAAACGTAACGTCTGGATTGGTGATTACGAAGCAGATGAAGTTAAAGAATTCTTCTACCTAGGCAGCAAAATGAACCACGACGGGCGGACCAATGAAGCCATAAATAGCAGAGTAGCAATTGCAGAAAGGGTATTCTTGGCTTCGAAAAATCTACTAGTATCAAACATAGGTCTTAATTTGAGGGAGAAATTTCTGAGAATGGTCGCCAGGGGCACATCATTGTATGGTAATGAAAGATGGATTGTGGGAAAATCAGGAATGAAGAGAATCGAAGGCTTTTATATGTGGTGATACATAAAAATGTTGAAAATTAGGTCGACTGATAAAGTAATTGTGAGGAGAATCGGCGAGTAAAAGAATATATGGAAAACACTGATAGAGACGTGGTGTTTAGACATCCGCTACACCATCAGGGAGTAGCCTCCACGGTACTAGAGGGAGCTGTAGAGGGTAAAAAGTATAGAGGAAAACAGAGATTGAAATACCTCGAACAAGTAACTGAGGACATAGGTTGCAAGCGCTACTCTGAGATGAGGAGGAATTCGTGGCGGGTCGCATCAAACCAGTCAGACGACTGATGGTTCAAAAAAGAAAGAAGAAATACACCAGCTTCATATGAAGATGGAGCTGTTAGCCCCGAATTCAATTATGATTCAATAAACCGAACATTATTTTTGCACTGAGATAAAATATATTCTAATCTCGACTTTGAGGATCTGTTACATATCGATCAGTCTGGCTTTAGGAAACACAAAGGCGCAAGATAGACAGTTCTTTCATTTAACTTGATAGTGATATCATGACTTTAAAAAATCAAGAGACAATCGCAGGATTTGTCGACCTAGAAAGAAGGTTCGACAATTCAAAGTAATGGAAGATGTTAGAAATTAAAAAATTGGGAAAAAGCTATAGGGGAAGATGTAGAGTATACGATATATAAAATAACTTAGAAAGAACAATAGGAATGGAAGACCAAGAACGAAGTACCCAGTTTAAAAGGATGTAAGACAAGGATGCAGTACTTCACCTCTACTGTTCGGTTTACATTGAAGACGGGAATAAATGCAAGGTTCAAGAACAGGTTCTAAAATTCAGGATGAAAGTATAACAGGGTTATGATTCTCAGATGACATTGCTGTCCCATGTAAAACTGAGGAATAACAACAGGACCTGCTGAATGGAATGGTCTAATGAGTACGGAATGTAAACTGAGACTAATTAATATAGGCTGAGCAGATAACAGCAACCAGCCACTTCCTATAATGCTATTTATTTATTTAAATAGCGCCGTTGCCAGTTTCGAACCGACAGGTTCATCTTAAGACGGCTCGTTCACATTAAGATACATTTTATATTTTCACTTTTTGTTTTCCCAAATGATGAAATTTCCTGGGTGTGGCAGTGCCATTGAAAAATCCGCGCCATTATGTTCCATTGGTGACTGCTTATGATCATCCAACTGCTTAGACTTCAGGGTTCCCCATACAAAGTAATTGCGTACTGACGGAACAAGTTATCTGAATGCCAGCTAGGGCCGCCATCAGACTTACGACAACCAACAACTCTGTTAGGCGTGAAGATTTTGTAAATGTGCTGCGAAGTTAATAGCTCCACCCTGTTGGAAGTAACTGTAGGTCTTTTCTTCCTCAGTTACTTCTGCCACAATTCGTATCCACTCGTACGAACTACTTTCGTTTGCCTCACCCTGTATGTTTCGTTGTGTTTCATGTAAGTTCAAACCTAAACTTCATGTAGTATTTATGCAACAGAAAGTGCTACGGTCTGAAAGATAAAAATTTTATTTTTGTAGTTAACATCAATGAAGGAGACAGCTAACGGATGGTTTCGAGAGAAGAATGATAGACTGAAACCAGTTTTATTAGTGGAGAAATTAATTTCGTATAAAGGAAGTTGTGTTTCTGTGGTAACGAACGGATGGTGAGGTGTGGAGAGGAGAGTCCATGCATTGAAAGTATGAGAAGTAATGTTTGGAAGTTCAGCGAAGAGCTGAACGAAGATGTTGCCCAGAAATTATTGATTGTTACAAATTGAATTTTACGACGAAACATCGAGGTTTTGAGGTTTTCGACGGAGAAAAGGGCTTGGCTTGGGATCAGAGGAGAAGAAGAGAAGCAAGAAGTAACATTTATCAACGCGGGGAACGTGCATCAAGAGATAAGAGACGAGGTCAAGACTCAGACGAGTAAAATAGTTTGGACCTTATTCGAGGATGAGTGATTGACTGTGCGACAGCAGAGACAACACGTGGAGCAGATAGTTGTTACTAAATCGCTTAGGGAAGAAAAGATCCAATGAACTACAAAGGATGAATTGAATGTGGAAAATAGAGAGTAATCCTAATTGTTAGGAAAAACGATTCTTGGAAGAAACCTGTTATCGTCAGAGTATTTATTGTAAGGCCAAAGCACTGATTACTTTCGAAAGCGAATGTATTGAAATAAACAGACGCTGCACCACTTAAAGAAATTATGGTGTAGGCGTCCCTTGTTGGTATTAAACTCTGCGTGTTTGCAAAATAAAGCAGAGATTCCCAATCACATGCCACCTGCAACACCCCCCTCCCCCCCCCCCCCCCTAGAAGTGTTTAAAGGAGGGCCAGTTGCCAGACAGTGTGAAGAAGCCGTAGTTTAGGTTATTATAATCTTCATCTCAACGACTATCAAATTCAAGGACATTTTTGCTTGACATTAGTATTTCTTTTTTAAAGAGGCAAACACGAAGTTTGTATTTTTGGCTCCTACTTATTCTTTCTACGAAATGGTTATAAATTTGCAGTTTTGTTATCAGAAAAAAGTTACATACAGAAACTGAGTTCGCAAGATAGGTAATTGGTTGGGATGTTGGAAAGGATCCATACCTAACTTAATAAAATACACACAAAAATTGAGCTGAAGTTGAGGGCGTGAGAAAAGATATGTTTGCTACTGCAGAGTGAGTAATGTTCGGAAAGGGTTAAGAAAAGTAACGGTTTATTCAGATAACTGAATTACAACATGGAGAACTGAGTGATCTCAAAATTTAATAGTTCTTAGCGAAAGTCACTTCCTCATATGATTGCACTAATTGAAGGAGAAGTGCGGTAAGAATAGCGTCATTAGAGCTCATTAGCGCCAAAAATAAATTTTCTGAACAGGATACAGGGTCTGATGCTGCCCGTAGGTCGGCATATGTGAGTAGCCCACAGCGGTTTGCCTTCCACGTATTCTAGTTCAAAAATTTTGTGACTAAAGCTTTGTCGCTTGATATTTATTTTATACGTGACATGTAAGTACAGATTCTTTCTTGTACTGTTAGTCAATATATAATAAAAATTTCCCCATAATTTTTGTGTTTATGTTATAGGCCAGTTTGAATGTCTTACTTCTGATGAAGGCACTCATAGTAGTGCCGAAACCTAGGTCAAAAGACTTAACTTTGCCGACCGAGTTCTGTTATTGCTTTAATTTTACTATGTAAATGGTCGCTGATCATGCAGCCATATTTAAAGATTCATAACAAAAATTCTATGCAGAATCCACGTGAGTATGAGTCTCATAACAAAGTCATTACCACGTCGCCGAGTGTTCGCCAGCAAGAACCCGAGTTTTTCCGAACAAGGCGGGGGATCGAACGGCCCTCTTGGTAGCCAGGGCAACAGCCACAGGAACGGAACACAGTTATTAAGCGAGCGGTAGCTTCAAATTCGGTTAGCACCCGCGTCAGCACAAACGCTTGCCGGTCGGAAGTATGCCTTTTGACACGAAGTAATGTTTTACATATCGTGCGTGGCGAGGACGAATCTCATCACTCGGATACGAAATGCGTCGCCGCGTGGCGTGTTCGTCACGGAACGTGCGCGGGACCAAAATCCGATATGTTCGCAGCGAAGGGAAGACCGATCTGAACGCCAGGTTAGACCGTAGCTACCGTCTAGGTCACTGCAGTAGTAGACGGGTATATCCGATCGCACGGCAGGGTCTAAAGCTGTTGGCGGAGGTTGGAGCACGGAGAAAGGAACTCGCTGATTTGAGAGACGTAGCAAGCGAGACAGATGCGGAATGGTATCGGACTGCCAACGGCGATGTGAGGTGAAACGCCGCCACAGGAAGTGGGGCACTTTCAATTTCTTTTTTTCTGAGTTGGATACTTAGTTTGATGGTTGTAGACTATTGAAATGGAATGATGCGCGAAAATGGAATATTCTTTCGCGGACAGAGCGTTTTCATTACACACTGAGGTGACAAGTCGTGGGATAGTGATATGCAATACACAGATAGCGATAGTATCGCCTACACAAGGTATAAAACGGTAATGCATTGGCGGATCTGTCGTCACTCGGGTGAATTGATGATAAAAGATTTCCGATAGGCTTTGAACACGGAATGCTAGTTGTCCCTAGATGCATAGGACACCCCATTTCGGAAATCATTGGGGAATTCAGTACTCCGAGGTCCACAGTGTGAAGAGTATGTCGAGAATACCAAATGTCAGTCATTACTTCTCACCACAGACAACGCAGTGGCCGACGGAGAGCATCGAAGATTGCGTAGAGTTGTCAGGCAGTGCAACAAACCAGCACTCCGTGAAATAACAGCAGAAATCAAGTCCTTTAGGACAGTGAGGCGAAATGTGGCGTTGATGGGATATGGCAGCAGACAACCGACGGCAGTGCCTTTGCCGGCAGCACACAGGGCCTGCAGCACGTCTCCTGGACTCGTGACCTAGACCACTGGAAGACCGTGGCCTGGTCACGTGAGTCCAGATTTCAGTCGGTAAGGGCTGATGGTGGGGTTAGAGTGTGGTGCGGACCCTACAAAGCCGTGAACCAAAGTTGTCAACAAACAAGGCTTCGTAATGGTGTGGGCTGTGTTTGCATGAAATGCACTGGATTCTCTGGTCCAATTGATATGACCATTGACTGGGAATGGTTATGGGGGCTACTTGGAAATCATTTGCAGTCGCTCATTGACTGCATGTTGCTAAACAACGTAACCGGGCCACAGCTGTTCCCGATTTGATTGAGGAACGTTCTGAAGCATTCGAACGAATGATTTAACCACCGACATCACTCGACGGAGGCAATACTCACCTTACGACTAATCTTAGAAGAAAGATTAAGGAAAGGCAATCCTACGTTTCTAGCATTTGTAGACTTAGAGAAAGCTTTTGACAATGTTGACTGGAATACTCTCTTTCAAATTCTAAAGGTGGCAGGGGTAAAATACAGGGAGCGAAAGGCTTTTTACAATTTGTACAGAAACCAGATGGCAGTTATAAGAGTCGAGGGACATGAAAGGGAAGCAGTGGTTGGGAAGGGAGTAAGACAGGGTTGTAGCCTCTCCCCGATGTTGTTCAATCTGTATGTTGAGGAAGCAGTAAAGGAAACAAAAGAAAAATTCGGAGTAGGTATTAAAATTCACGGAGAAGAAATAAAAACTTTGAGGTTCGCCGATGACATTGTAATTCTGTCAGAGACAGCAAAGGACTTGGAAGAGCAGTTGAATGGAATGGACAGTGTCTTGAAAGGAGGATATAAGATGAACATCAACAAAAGCAAAACATGGATAATGGAATGTAGTCTAATTAAGTCGGGTGATGCTGAGGGAATTAGATTAGGAAATGAGACACTTAAAGTAGTAAAGGAGTTTTGCTATTTGGGGAGCAAAATAAATGATGATGGTCGAAGTAGAGAGGATATAAAATGTAGACTGTCAATGACAAGGAAAGCGTTTCTGAAGAAGAGAAATTTGTTAACATCGAGTATAGATTTAAGTGTCAGGAAGTCGTTTCTGAAAGTATTTGTATGGAGTGTAGCCATGTATGGCAGTGAAACATGGACGATAAATAGTTTGGACAAGAAGAGAATAGAAGCTTTCGAAATGTGGTGCTACAGAAGAATGCTGAAGATTAGGTGGGTAGATCACATAACTAATGAGGAAGTATTGAATAGGATTGGGGAGAAGAGAAGTTTGTGGCACAACTTGACCAGAGGAAGGGATCGGTTGGTAGGACATGTTCTGAGGCATCAAGGGATCACCAATTTAGTATTGGAGGGCAGCGTGGAGGGTAAAAATCGTAGAGGGAGACCAAGAGATGAATACACTAAGCAGATTCAGAAGGATGTAGGTTGCAGTAGGTACTGGGAGATGAAGAAGCTTGCACAGGATAGAGTAGCATGGAGAGCTGCATCAAACCAGTCTCAGGACTGAAGACCACAACAACAACATCACTCGACGTGAATCCCATCGAACATGTATGGGTCATAATAGAGGACAATTCATGTACAACACACTGTGCCGGCAACACTTTCGCAGTTATGGTCGGCGATGGAGACAGCATGGCTGAATATTTCTGCAGGGGACCTCCAACAACTTGTTGAGTGCACGACACGTCGAGTTACTGCATTACGCCAAGCAAAAGGAGGTCCGACACGATTTTAGAAAGTATCCCATGACTTTTGTAACTTCAGCGTATTTATTTTAGATGACTGGTGAAGTTTGCCTCTAATAGTAGCGGAGACATTGACGCCTCATTTATTCGTCTCGAGACAGGTAAGCACAAAAAAGATGTACTGAAATGAAACAAGCATTTCGTATTCCTTAGATTTCTGTGCTTTGATGGCACTCTGCTCCTTTCCAAATCGTCAGTCACTTACTACAGCTAACATCAACAAGAAACTGTGTCACGTATTCCGAGCTACATTATTCGTTATCTATATATTGTAAGGCTTACTCATAGTCGTGTTTGTGATTGTTCTACGATAACGCAAATCCATCTGATTGCTGTAGAACCGAGGAGAAGTCGAACTGATTCGAAATTGAGATTTTACAAGTATTGTGTGGATTAAAGAATGCCTACTTTTCTCATCATTTATAAGAATAGACAGGTAATTACTCTGTTTTAGTGCCTCGTCTCTGGACGAGTTTGGAGAAACTTTGGAAACCGGGCAGCCCCGTGAGTTCCTCTTCTGCAGCTCACGGTCGCCGTATTTTCAAAAGTATTAACACAGTATAGCTCTTCAGGTCAGTCCTTGAGCAAATTAGTCTATTGAAAGAGACCACAGCTATCATAATATATCTGCTGAATACGATTATGTGTCTTTTCAGAACTGCGGCGACTGAGAATCTGGTGTCAAGTCTGACTTACAAGGTAGGATCACTATCGTCCCAGCAGCTGTCTACGATTAAGACTAGCGATTCCCCACAATTAATTATGAACCTAAGAAGCGTATTGTAACTGTTGGCCTGCGTAGCAGGGGTGAAATGATTGAGGGGTGGAAGAGGATGTGTCAGGCAAACAGGAAGGATTGAAAATGATTTATTTTATACTTATGGAGTCCATTTAGTTATTCAGCTGTGGAAACCAGAACAATCCGCGTTAATACGCTCCTACAGAGAAGTCACCTTTAGTCCCCGCCCCCCTCTTCTCTCTCTCTCTCTCTCTCTCTCTGTCTCTCTCTCTCTCTCTCTCTCTCTCTCTCTCTCTCACACACACACACACACACACACACACACAAACTCTCTCTCACACACACACACACACTCCCTCTTTCTTCCATGCTTCGTATATCTCTCCCACACAATTGTACATGTTCGCTCGCGGGTTTAAATCACTGTTTTATTATTAACTCAGATATCAATCAAATATTAATCACTTTTAAACTTCTGTAATACCTACCTTTTAGTCGTTAATATTTTACGTTTAAATTGCTGGATTAAAATAATAATCCGCAAAAAACACCGATGGCAAAGTGTAACCAATTACAGTGCAGAATGTTAGCGCGTCGTTTCACTCGTGTCGACAGCTAAACTGCAAATAAAATACCCTTGCTGTAGGACGAGAGGCTATAACAACGCGCGCTCACAACGTAATGTAACATCACACCGTGCAAAACTACGTGCATAGAAGCTCCATTGATGTGAACGGAGCAAATGTTCAGAAAATGTCCACCGGGTGCGTATTTAGCGCATTCACCCACCGCTGTCACCGAATGTCTGAAGGAATTTGCATTTGAACGTCAGATATTCCTTCTGTAGATTATAGCAGAAGCTCTTTACACTGAGCACAATGTCATATGTGAACATCTAATCAGCATTTCGCTCTCTGCGGTATGGTCGTTCGCAGCTGAGCCAGCAACAGCTTCCTATGCACTGGGTAACGACATTCAACAATTTAGATGGAATTAAACGGGCTGCTTGTTCGATAGACCCAAACTAAAGTGTTTCCTGTGGAAATGGAGTGGCTTAATGAAATAATAATTTTACACAGGAATTAACACCCATAGATTTAGAGTCCTTCCCACAGATCCGTAACAAAGTGATGCTCGAGTGTAGAATAGAATAAATTCATTAAAGTCAAAACACAGTCATGACATGGCACTAAAAATTTATAAAATTTCGGATCGCTTTTTTACTTCAGTGTAGTACTAAAGTGTAGATAATGGACAAATCAATTTACGATGCTTCAGAATGCTGCACGTTAGAATAACACGTACTGTATTTCTTAAAGAAGAACAACGATGCAACGAAATGTCTCTGACATTATTTACGATGACAAGCTTCCATAAATTCATGTGTGTCCCAACATTATAGTCAATGTGAGAAGCTCTGACTTCCATCTTACGTAAGCCCATCAGTTTCATTTGGAACAGCGTGTAAGTCCTAATGCGATATAATCACTGTAGTCGAATTCTTACGGACGAACAAGGACTATGAATAAGAATGGTATTCGTAAAGTGCTGTAGATGAGTGGAGATAAGGAAAGAGAAGTTAAGGAGTCTAGCTGTACTAAAGCTTATAGATGGCGATTTCATCATCATATTACAAACTGTCAGGGATGATGGAAAATGTTAAATGGATCAACTTGAGGTAAGCGTCCCTGATCCGAAAACGACAGAGTCAAAAGTTATCATTTGGTACCTCTGACAGTGGAATATGTACACAGGTATTGTTGTTGCTAATATTGTGGGATAAGCAACCCCGATTAGCACTCAGGTGTAGAGATTGGGATAATAACGCAACTTACCCAATGTAGATGGCATACTCTGTACTGACATGAGGAATCCTAGTGTACAATGACTGTACTCTAGGTACATTCTGCGCTTACAAGTTGAAGTACTAAAATCGATCAGCGCTAACCAAATGGAATTGTAGCCGGTGAGGCAACTTGTAGACATGATTTTCGTTTATGGGCAAGGAAATGAAAGCAGCAGAGAAGCGGAAAGGTGATACAGGACCAAACATCCAAGTAGAAGACTTACGGCTTATACAGTGCTTCGAAGACTTTTCCAACGATTAAGTGAAACAGAGCAATTTGTACAACAGTACAACGACAGAGAAGGACGGTGAACTAAACGGACTCCTGCGTTAGAAGATGCAGTGCTTTCTCAAGTGGCTGAGACGCCTGCTATGAGCACTCGATCACTTGCATGTGCAATGAATGCTTCGCTCACTACTGAGTGGTGAGCATTACGTAAAGTACAGCTAGAACCCTGTTGTCCAGCGTACGTGCGTGCTTTGACTCCTGCTGACTTCAGACTTCGTGTCGTGTTCAGCCAATGGTTCTTGCACCGCCTTACAGCACTCCTCACTTGCCTGCTTGTCTACTTTTCACGGATTAAGCCTGTTCCACCAGTGACGGGATGCTGAGTGGTCGCAACAGTCATTTTAGGGCGGATGAGAATCTCCACGGTACGGAGCCAGTAACACAGATTATCAGTTGACGTGTGGGCAGGCATAGTTAATGATTATGTACATCTACATCTATATGGTTACTCTGCAATTCACACTTAAGTGCCCGGAAGAGGGTTCATCGAACCATTTTCAAACTACTTCTCTACAATTCCACTCTCGAATGGCGCGTAGGAAAAAGGAACACCTAAATCTTCCCGTTCGAGCTCTGATCTCTCTTATTTTATTATGATCATCATTTCTCCCTACAAAGGTGGGTGTTAACAAAATATTTACGCATTCGGAAGAGAAAGTTGGTGATTGAAATTTCGTAAATAGATCTCGCCGCAAACAAAACCGCCTTTGTTTCAGAGACTGCCATCCCAACCCGCGTATATCAGTGACACTCTCACCCCTATTGCGCGATAACACGAAACGAGCTGCCCTTCTTTGCACTTTTTCGATGTCCTCCGTCAACCCTACCTGGTAAGGATCCCATACCGCGCAGCAATATTCCAGCAGAGGACGGACAAGCGTAATGTAGGCTGTCTCTTTCGTGGGTTTGTCGCGTCTTCTAAGTGTTCTGCCAACAAAGCGCGGTCTTTGCTTCGCCTTCCCCACAAAATTATCTATGTGGTCTTTCCAATTTAAGTTGCTCGTAATTATAATTCCTAGGTATTTTGCCGAATTGACAGCCCTCAGATTTGTACGATATATCGGATACCCATAATTTATCGGATTTCTTAGTACCCATGTGGATGACCTCACACTTTTCTTTGTTTAGTGCTAATTGCCACTTTTCGCACGATACAGAAATTCTCTCAAGATCATTTTGTAATTGGAATTTTACTAGACGGTAAATTACAGTTTCATCTGCAAACAATCTAAGGGAGCTGCTCAGATTATTACCTAGATCATTTCTGTAAATCAGGAACAGCAGAGGCCCTATGACACTACCTTGCGGAACGCCAGATATCACTTCTGTTCTACTCGATGATTTATCGTCTATGACTACGAACTGTGACTTCTCTGAGAGGAAATCACGAATCCAGTCACACAACTGAGACGATACTCCATATGCACGCAATTTGATTAATAGTCGCTTGTGAGGAAATCTAGGAATATGGAATCGATCTGAGATCCCTTGTCGACAGCTCTCATTACTTCATGGGAATAAAGAGCTGGCTGTGTTGCGCAAGAACGATATTTTCTGATTCCGTGTTGTTTATGTATCAATAAGTCATTTTCTTAAAGGTAATTCATAATGTTCGAGTACAGTATATGCTCCAACATTCTACTACAAATTGAGGTCAGTGACATGGGTCTGTAATTATGGGTTACTCCTATTTCCTTTCTTGAATATTGATGTGACCTGTGCTGCTTTCCAGTCTTTAGGAACAGACCTTTCGTCAAGTGAGCGGTTGTATAAGATTGCTAAGAAAGACGCTATTGTGTCTGCATACTCTGAAAGGAACCTGATTGGTATACTACCTGGACCGGAAGACTTGTCTTTGTAAAGTGATTTGAGTTGTTTCGCAACGCCTAAGATATCTACTTTTATGTCTCTCATTCTAACAGCTGTTCTGGTTTCGAATTCTGGAATATTTACTTCGTCTTCTTTCGTGAAGGAATTTCGGAAAACTGTATTTAGTAACTATGCTTTAGTGGCACCATCATCGGTAACATTTCCATCGCTATCGCGCAGTGACGGTATTGACTGTTTATTGCCACTGGTGTACTTTACATACGACCAGAATCGCTTTGGGTTATCTGCCATATTTTGAGACAATGTTTCATTTTGGAAACTACACTCCTGGAAATGGAAAAAAGAACACATTGACACTGGTGTGTCAGACCCACCATACTTGCTCCGAACACTGCGAGAGGGCTGTACAAGCAATAATCACACGCACGGCACAGCGGACACACCAGGAACCGCGGTGTTGGCCATCGAATGGCGCTAGCTGCGCAGCATTTGTGCACCGCCGCCGTCAGTGTCAGCCAGTTTGCCGTGGCATACGGAGCTCCATCGCAGTCTTTAACACTGGTAGCATGGCGCGACAGCGTGGACGTGAACCGTATGTGCAGTTGACGGACTTTGAGCGAGGGCGTATAGTGGGCATGCGGGAGGCCGGGTGGACGTACCGCCGAATTGCTCAACACGTGGGGCGTGAGGTCTCCACAGTACATCGATGTTGTCGCCAGTGGTCGGCGGAAGGTGCACGTGCCCGTCGACCTGGGACCGGACCGCAGCGACGCACGGATGCACGCCAAGACCGTAGGATCCTACGCAGTGCCGTAGGGGACCGCACCGCCACTTCCCAGCAAATTAGGGACACTGTTGCTCCTGGGGTATCGGCGAGGACCATTCGCAACCGTCTCCATGAAGCTGGGCTACGGTTCCGCACACCGTTAGGCCGTCTTCCGCTCACGCCCCAACATCGTGCAGCCCGCGACAGGCGTGAATGGAGGGACGAATGGAGACGTGTCGTCTTCAGCGATGAGAGTCGCTTCTGCCTTGGTGCCAATGATGGTCGTATGCGTGTTTGGCGCCGTGCAGGTGAGCGCCACAATCAGGACTGCATACGACCGAGGCACACAGGGCCAACACCCGGCATCATGGTGTGGGGAGCGATCTCCTACACTGGCCGTACATCACTGGTGATCGTCGAGGGGACACTGAATAGTGCACGGTACATCCAAACCGTCATCGAACCCATCGTTCTACCATTCCTAGACCGGCAAGGGAACTTGCTGTTCCAACAGGACAATGCACGTCCGCATGTATCCCGTGCCACCCAACGTGCTCTAGAAGCACGTCCTCCATTGAGCATGTTTGGGACTGGATGAAGCGTCGTCTCACGCGGTCTGCATGTCCAGCACGAACGCTGGTCCAACTGAGGCGCCAGGTGGAAATGGCATGGCAAGCCGTTCCACAGGACTACATCCAGCATCTCTACGATCGTCTCCATGGGAGAACAGCAGCCTGCATTGCTGCGAAAGGTGGATATACACTGTACTAGTGCCGACATTGTGCATGCTCTGTTGCCTGTGTCTATGTGCCTGTGGTTCTGTCAGTGTGATCATGTGATGTATCTGACCCCAGGAATGTGTCAATAAAGTTTCCCCTTCCTGGGACACTGAATTCACGGTGTTCTTATTTCAATTTCCAGGAGTGTATTAAAAGCATCTCCCATTGACGTCCGCACTAAATTTCGAGCTTCCGTGAAACTTAGCCAGTCTTGGGTATTTTGCGTTCTTCTGAATTTGGGATACTTTTTTAGTTGCTTCTGCAACAGTGTTCTGACGTGTTTTGTGTAACATGGTGGATAAGTGCCGCCTCTTATTAACTTATGCGGTATGCATCTATCTATTGTACTAGGCCGGTTTCTTCTTCCTCACAGTTTAACTGCACCAATGTACAAAGTGTTTACCAGGCACATTGCCCAGGTAGTATGTCTGTTAGTCGTCAAAGAATTAGTTCCAACATGATAGAGCCAAACCTTACTTTGGACTGAAGGTTACGGAATACCTAGATCAGATATTCCCTGGAGATTGGACATATAGAGAAAGTCGGGTTTTGTGACCGGCACGTTCTCCTGACCTCTCCCCACTTTATTTCCTCCTATGACACTATGCGAAAAGTCTTGTGTACGAAACGCCTGTGGAAACTGAAAAAAAACTCTCCTTGTAAGAATTCTCGCTGCATGAGACACTTTTCAAAAAACACCTGGGATATTAGAATGATGGCGACAGAACTTTGCTTGACGATGCCATGCCTGCATTAATGCTGGGTAACGCCATTCTGGACAAGAACAACTTTTGTAAATATAGCAGCTTGTGAAACTTGTGAAGGTAAATGTAACTGATTACTGTAGACATTGAATTTCCGGTTTCTTTGACATCAAGTTATTTACGCCTTTACTAGTCTATCAACAGAGAAAAATTACTTGAGGGTATTTGGGAGTATTCAGAGGGATTTCTGTATATCATGATCAAGGATGCCAGTCATCCATAAATTGGTAGTGACTCTGCTTGACGTTAACTCATAATAATGTGAGTAGAGAGAAATAATTTATTCATTCCACTTGGCTACCTAAAACTCTCCGAGATTGTGGCTTTGTCATCAACTAATTCAAACTGAGAATAACTGCAGCAGCCGTAACAGCAACGTTTAAACTGCAGCTAACATGATTTGTTCCATAATCAGTTGCCATCATACAACCTAGTGGCTGTGGACTGCCCTAGCAATATTGCTATGCAGGAAAATTAAAGCGTGATTAAAAAGAATGGTTACGCTGTATAGGTTTAGTTTTTTATTTCTAAAACGTGCAAATTCAGAAGCCAGACACTCATAAAAGTCGCAATTTTTGCTAGAATATGCGGGAGAGTTGACATACCAGATTAGTGGGTGAGGGAAGGTAAAGGGGTGCTGGTGGTAAGTCCCTATGGGACAAAACTGTTGAGCTCATCGATCCCTAGGCTTACACGCTATTTAATCTAACTTAAACTAACTTACGCGAAGGACAACAGACACACGCTTGCCCTAGGGAGGATTCGAACCTCCGACAGGGCGAGCCACGAGAACCGTGGGATGGCGCCTAAGACGGTGCGGCTACTGCGCGTTGCAGGTAAGGGGTAAAATGTGGCGATGTTGCATGATGTCAAAGTGAAGAAAAGGTTACCGAAACCTGTCAAGCACGAAGGTTGTCCTGGCACTGGGAAGAGTATTCTAATGACACAGATGAAGTATTTCGTCTCACTTTCGAATCTATACGTCAAAGAAGCAATGACAGAAATAAAAGGAAGTTTCGAGAGTGGAATTTAAATTCAGAGTGAAAGGATATCAATGATAAGATTCGTTGTTAACGTTATTATTCTCAGTAAAAGTGAGGAAGAACTGCAGGCTGTTCTGAACAGAATAAACATTCTGCTGAACACAATATACGGATTGAAATAAATCAAAGAAGATCGATAGTATTGAGAAGTAAATTTGGTGCAACGTACAAGACGAAGTGATGTAATCATGGTATCTTGGAACGAAACAGCACGTGACGGTCGAACTAAAGGGGATATAAGATTTAGACTAAAATAGATAAAGATTTTATTTCCTGCCGAAAGAAGTCTCTTAATATAAAACGTAGGCCTTATTTGGAGACACATCTATGAATTTGCCACTCGACCGCAGGACTGTTCAGAAGTTTATAATGGACTTCAGGAACTGGAGGACGAAAGGGCGTAATGGATTGACTGTGGAGAGGGGAGAGGGAGCAAGGCAAGTAACGTGGGTTAATGGAGATAAGGGGAGAATGGAAAGTGAGAGGTAGAGGCGAAAAGGTGAATTGGGTAGGGTGCTGAGAGAAAAATTCGGAAAACAGGAAATTCTAAAATATTAAGCTACAGTGTCCCTTGAGTAAGACCCAAATTATTGACATTGTCAACAGGATATATAATGAAAAATGGCTCTGAGCACTATGGGACTCAACTGCTGTGGTCATAAGTCCCCTAGAACTTAGAATTACTTAAACCTAACTAACCTAAGGACATCACACCCATCCATGCCCGAGGCAGGATTCGAACCTGCGACCGTAGCGGTCGTGCGGTTCCAGACTGAAGCGCCTTTAACCGCTCGGCCACTCCGGCCGGCCGGATATATAATGAAAAAACTATGTATAAGTAATTACCAAGGGTTGCAGAAAGTTTCTTTACGATTGTTTTCAATGAGAATCGACTTTTGTAAAAGCAATAAATAAGTCTCTCTCAGTATTTGAATAATTTGTATCCGTTTAGCGTGTTTCTGTGTTTTTCGTTTTACTGTTATTCTTAACAACCAGCAATCTCAATCTTTGCTTGTACCTAAACAGCTAGCTGTTGTGTTCGTGCTATAATCTGTTTACAAAAATAAAGATTATAAAAATTTAGGACCTGTTAATACGTGCAGCGCAATCATTCCTGCACAAAATTGCACGGGAAAGACATGTAACCACCTGCTCAACTGTAATTTCCTTATTTTACCGGATCAAGTAGCTTGATCCGTCTTTTCCCCCAGAGTGGCAGAAATTCTGACAGCAAGCGAATGAATCAGAGAGTGGTATCGTCCTCTTACTTTCAATTCCGCCCGATCAGGCTCGCGATTAGGGAAAGGCGACGTTGAAGTTAATGGAGGGCGGAGGAAACGCAGCGGGAAGGAAGATCGCAGAGCTGACGGAAGGGCTGCGGCGTCGCACCGCGAGGCCAATAACGATCGGCCCTTTCAATCCGCCGCCATAAAAGTTAAACAGAGCTGATGGGCAGGGAAGGTGGCGGGGGCGGAGAGCCGAGGAGAGCTCGGCAAACACAATAAGGGCCGAGAAGGGCCGCGCCGCGCCGGGCCGCAACGGCCCTAGGGACCTCGCACTGGAGCTGAGGCTGGGACGCTGAGCGGTCCAAGAGCCAGCGCAGACTGCGGCTGCCCGGGGCCTCGCAATGGACCACAGGCCGTGCTGTCGTCGGAGGGCTGGGTAGTGTCCATGTGGCGAGCGAAACTGAAACTCTGTTCCGTTGATGAGATCTGAGAGGGCATGAGGAATTGCGCTATTAAGCGCAGAGGAGAGGTAGATTGGTGGAAAGAGTACATTAAACGTCCCTATGATTGGAAGTAACTGTCTGTTGACATGACTGTAGAGGAAAGGGGAGCCAATACGAAAGACATACGGGATCCGGTAGTAGAGTTCTACAGAGCACTGGTACATGTAACGCCGGAAATGCATGTTACCTGAAGAAATGACATTTCTGTGTCTTTATATATTGTAATTGTTTTACAATTTGTATATATAGTGTTACAAAAAGGTACGGCCAAACTTTCAGGAAACATTCCTACACACAAATATAGAAAAGATGTTATGTGGACATGTGTCCGGAAACGCTTAATTTCCATGTTAGAGCTCATTTTAGTTTCGTCATTATGTACTGTACTTCCTCGATTCACCGCCAGTTAGCCCAATTAAGGAAGGTAATGTTGACTTCGGTGCTCGGGTTGACATGCGACTTATTGCTCAAGCACATCAGTACGTAGCATCAACAGGTTAGTGTTCATCACGAACGTGGTTTTGCAGTCAGCGCAATGTTTACAAATGCGTAGTTGGCAGATGCCCATTTAATGTATGGATTAGCACGGGGCAATAGCCGTGGCGCGGTACGTTTGTATCGAGACAGATTTCCAGAACGAAGGTGTCCCGACAGGAAGACGTTCGAAGCAATTGATCGGCGTCTTAGGGAGCACGGAACATTCCAGCCTATGACTCGCGACCGGGGAATACCTAGAAAGACGAGGACATCTGCAATGGACGAGGCAATTCTTCGTGCAGTTGACGATAACCCTAATGTCAGCGTCAGAGAAGTTGCTGCTGTACAAGGTAACGTTGACCACGTCACTGTATGGAGAGTGCTACGGGAGAACCAGTTGTTTTCGTACCATGTACAGAGTGTGCAGGCACTATCAGCAGCTCATTGGCCTCCACGGGTACACTTCTGCGAATGGTTCATCCAACAATGTGTCAGTGCAAATGTTCTCTTTACGGATGAGGCTTCATTCCAACGTTATCAAATTGTAAATCTTCACAATCAACATGTGTGGGCTGACGAGAATCCGCACGCAATTGTGCAATCACGTCATCAACGCAGATTTTCTGTGAACGTTTGGGCAGGCATTGTTGGTGATGTCTTGATTGGGCCCCCTGTTCTTCCACCTACGCTCAATGGAGCACGTTATCATGATTTCATACGGGATAATCTACCTGCGCTGCTAGAACATGTGCCTTTACATGTACGACACAACATGTGGTTCATGCACGATGGAGCTCCTGCACATTTCAGTCGAAGTGTTCGTACGCTTCTCAACAACAGATTCGGTGACCGATGGATTGGTAGAGGCGGACCAATTCCATGGCCTCCACGCTCTCCTGACCTCAACCCTCTTGACTTTCATTTATGCGGGCATTTGAAAGCTCTTGTCTACGCAACCCCGGTACCAAACGTAGAGACTCTTCGTGCTCGTATTGTGGACGGCTGTGATACAATACACAATTCTCCAGGGCTGCATCAGCGCATCAGGGATTCCATGCGACGGAGGGTGGATGCATGTATCCTTGCTAACGGAGGACATTTTGAACATTTCCTGTAACAAAGTGTTTGAAGTCACGCTGGTACGTTCTGTTGCTGTGTGTTTCCATTCCATGATTAATGTGATTTGAAGAGAAGTAATAAAATGAGCTCTAAAATGGAAAGTAAGCGTTTCCGGATACATGTCCACATAACATATTTTCTTTCTTTGTGTGTGAGGAATGTTTCCTGAACGTTTGGCCGTACCTTTCTGTAACACCCTGTATATATATAATTGGTTTGTTTTGTAAATATTATTTGTATTTTTTACATTGGCACTTACCTAGGGAAGACTATGCTATCGACCGATTACATCGATAGGTCGTGTGGAGAACCAAAAGTGTTTAGGATCTTGGGTAGTGTTAACTCTGCAGCGTGGAGCGCGGGCAGAGCGGAGTCTGGCTGGAGTAGGGCGGTGGAGAAGGTGTGTTGAGTGACGCTCCCGCGAGTTGCCGCGCTTTAGGGGTTTGGCAGCATGTAATGGCGCTCGACTTGCTATGATAGTTTCTGGCACGGTGTCGCGGACGGGTAACATTAGCTGGCGCACATCAAGAGCCCGTTTCGCCTGGTGACCGTGTCGAGAAGAAGGTGCGCCAACATCCAGCTTCTGCAACATCGACGGCCGACAATAAGTGATTGTCGCCACCTCCTCGATCGACGACTTCAAACCTTCAGTCAACCAACAAGAAAGACTGAAAGCACGTAAAGTTTTAGAAATGTATGGCAGACCTCAGCTTTTCAAACTGTTCCATTTGCATCGCTAAAATACAGCAACTTGGCAGAAACCTTTGTTGCTCATTGTCCCAATTGCATTACCAAGCAGGGTCCCTTCCTTTTCCGAAATGAACCCTAGTGTCGTTGAAATTCAAACGCCAGCTTTAAAGTAATATCATTCCATTTCACTGCTTTAAATTTCAAAGTTCAGTTAAAGTATTCATAGCTGGCTACAATAATCAAACAGAAGTATATATTACACAGGCACAAATTCAGAGTGCGAGTTTTGTCACCATATTTTAGCTTACTGTGGATGCAGCTCAGCTTGGTACGTACTAAATTTTACTAGTGTTAATTGTTCAGAATCATTTCATTCAAGTTCAAAGTTAAATCTCTTATTTCTAAATTACGTTGATTCTAGTTGCTTTTGAGATGATTGTTGAGGTAGCCCAAGATTAACCTCATTTTATTTTATTTCGTAGTGCTTCAGAAACAAAGTTCAGCCACTAAATTAACTTTCAATTTTCCGGTTTTATTAAATTTTTTGCTAAACATACAGTTCTCACACAACACATGTCAACCTTCAGTTACCACGCTTTTAGTGCTAATTATATGTGCATTAACTTTTTTTCAGTTATTGTAGTAGTTTTCCATAGAACTGGCGACCGTAATTTTCGCCAAATCTCAAACATCTAATTAACGCAAGTTAATTGTTAACGTAACGACCGCACATTTACTTTCTTTATTAACTTTACCCTTTTTCAAAAGCAGTTTCCACCAGTTTCATTTGCATTTTTCCTTTCATTTATATGTAACCCTTCCTCCCTCTTTACCGACAGATTAACTTCGGTGACAATTGCTTTTCACAAATTTCCATTGGGTACACGCGGTTTAATTTTTCACTCTCATTAAGGTCGATAAGTGTGGGGGAGGTTACAAACATTTGACATCAAATTATGCCGAAGGGATAGGTAGCATTCCTTGCAATGTTCTAAAGTGATTACGGAAAGGCCAAACCAAACGATTATTCAAGGTGTCGTGTAGAATCTAAGAGAGTGGCGACATGCCATGAGACTTTCGGAAAATATCAGCCACTCAGTCATGGAGATAAATGTAGATAAGTGCGAAAACCATGGCACAATCAGCTTAACAGGTCACGTATCCAAATTGCTAATTAAAAAAATATATAGAAGATTGAAAATAAACTGAGTACCTGTTAGCTGATTATCATATAACAGGAAAAGTCACTAAACAGGCAGTGCTGACCTTTCGACTGATAATAACAGCAAGAGAAATGAGTTCCTCGTCCAGGTCTAGAACGCCTAGTAGATGTCGACTGGGCACCATGTATTCCTCTGCTTTGCAGCATCGTGCCGACGCTGATGCAGCATGGAGGGCATGTGGTCATCATGCTGCTCACCCGGCAGTTTTGGCGACATTCCCGACCTGTGCACCGCTGCTTATTCAAGAAGCTTCCAGTTGGCATCACGATGCTGCGTGCACCCCGTAGCAGTCATTCCAACGTCCCAACAAAGACCGACAATTGGCAGTACTGGGAATCAAACGCGAATCGTTCACATGACAGCCATCTTCGCTGACAACTCAGCGAGGGAGGTGGATCGCTGAAGAAAAGTTAGACCTAAGAAAGATATATAGTAATTGCTCGAGACAAACGGACAAACAGAATGGAGCCTTGCATCTCAAAACGATTAGAGAAGTAAAAAAGGACATATGCAAAGGAAAACTGAAATCTTGGTGGATAAATGCTAAGACGTCGATTGATGCATGGTACGCGCTAAAGTGGCTGCAGCACGGAATATAGTTGCAGAGCTGAGGGAAGAGTAAAAGAAAGAGGAAAGCTGCCAGTTGTCCATACGATAAAGTAGTGTGACAAGCATCTTAAAACCCTGATAACAGAATAAGGGACAGAGCACAAGGAAATAAAGTGGGGAATGTGAGATAACCAGGATGGTGAAAAGGTAGAGAAAATAACTACCAAAGAGCTACAGAACGCACCTACACGAATGAGAATGGGTAAATCACCAAGGCCTGGAAATTTATCAATAGTTAGCTATGGGCTGTATATCTAAGAACGTTATTTAGTAAATATGCATAGTATGGGGAGAAAATTCCAGCCAGAAGGAATTTTCCATATCTAAGCTCCATACACAGAAAATGAACAAAGAAAGCCTGTATAAATTATCGTGGTATGTCATCTGTCCAATTAGTAGGCTGTACGCGAGGATTTTAAAATCAAGAATGGAGAAGATTATAACTGGTTTGGAAGAACAAAGTGGCATTCGAAGACTTAAGAACAACTAAGAAACTTTTATAGGAGTTGTCGACCTGGGAAAAGGGTTCGTCAATGTAAAACGGTGCAAGATGTTCGATATTGGGAGAAAAATAGGAGGGAGCTACCACGAAAAGATGGGGTAAAATAAATATGCACAAGAACCAGGAGGGAGCAGTGACAATGGACTAACAAGGAGCAAGTGATTGGTACGAAAAGGGTGTTACACAGGGATGCATTCTCTTTCTTCTGCTGCTCCATCTGTATATCGAAGAAGCAACGATGACAATAGAAGATAAGCTCAGAAGTGGAATTAAAATTGAGGGTGAGAGGATGTCATAGAGAATATTCGCTGATAACATTACTGAGCTCCATGACAGTGCGGAATAACTGCAGAATCTGTGTGTGGAACGAACAGCCTAATAGTCATAGAATATGGACGGAAAGTAAACCGCAGAAAGAGGAGAGTAATGAGGAATAGCTGAAGTGATATTTAGAACTTACTATCACAATTAGGGATGATGAAGTAGACGAATTTATGAAATTCTGTTACCTTGCAAGCAAATAAAACATGAGGGACTAAGCAACTAGAATATGAAAAGCAAATTAGCAAAGGGAAGGAGGTCGTTCTCGGCTAAAAGAAGTCTCATCGGATTTCTTCATTTGAGAAAGAAGGTTCTGAAAATGTGCAAAATGTGCATAAAACCATAACATACGACAATCGAAGGGTTTGAGATACGCTGCTGTAGAAGGATGCTGTAAATTACGTGTAACGGTGTCTTTCTGCAGAGTTGGCGAGAGGAAGAACATGTGGAAAATATTGGCGGGAAGATGGGATAGTATAATGAGACATTTGTTAAGACTTCAAGGCGTAATTCCCACTGTTCTGAAGGAGACTGCAGAGAGTAAAACCAAGTAGGGAAAGATAGAAACTGAAAAATATCCAACGAATAGCTGACGTTGGTTGTAAGTGCTATCGTAAGACGAAGAGACTGGAGCAGGAGAGGGATTCTTGGAAAGCCGCAGCAGACCTATCAGAAAGATGATGACCTAAAATAAATTCTACTGTTACTATTAATACCATCAATACTTTTAAAACTATTATTATTATTACTAGCAGAAGTAGTAGCAGTAGTACGAGTAATATCACTATCCTCATTGTCATTTGTTCTCAGTACTGTTCTTCAAACTCGCTTTAATTATATTCAAATCGTTTTTTCACTGTTCTTAACACCGTTACTATAACTGTGTACAATACTGTAATTATCATTATTTACGTAAACCGTTCCGGGCGAGAAGGAGCGCCGGTCCCCGACACTAATCCGCCTGGCGGATTTGTGTCGAGGTCCGGTGAGCCGGCCAGTCTGTGGATGGTTTTTAGACGGTTTTCCATCTACCTCGGCAAATACGGGCTGGTTCCCCTTATTCCGCCTCAGCTACGCAATGTCGGCGATTGCTGCGCAAACAAGTTTTCCACGTACGTGTACACCACCATTACCCTACCACGCAAACATGGGGGTTACACTCGTCTGGTGTGACGTTGCCTGGGGGGTCCACCGGGGGCCGAACCGCACAATAACCCTGGGTTCGGTGTGGGGTGGCGGAGGGGTGAAATGGACTGCGATAGTCGTCGTGGGATTGCGGACCACTGCGGCTGCGGCGGGGACAGAGCCTCCCCGTCGTTTCTAGGTCCCCGGTTAACATAACATTTTACTTCTGTAAAATATCTGGGAGTGTGCGTACGGAACGATTTGAAGTGGAATGATCATATAAAATTAATTGTTGGTAAGGCGGGTACCAGGTTGAGATTCATTGGGAGAGTGCTTAGAAAATGTAGTTCATCAACAAAGGAGGTGGCTTACAAAACACTCGTTCGACCTATACCTGAGTATTGCTCATCAGTGTGGGATCCGTACCAGGTCGGGTTGACGGAGGAGATAGAGAAGATCCAAAGAAGAGCGGCGCGTTTTGTCACCGGGTTATTTGGTAACCGTGATAGCGTTACGGAGATGTTTAATAAACTCAAGTGGCAGACTCTTCAAGAGAGGCGCTCTGCATCGCGGTGTAGCTTGCTCGCCAGGTTTCGAGAGGGTGCGTTTCTGGATGAGGTATCGAATATATTGCTTCCCCCTACTTATACCTCCCGAGGAGATCACGAATGTAAAATTAGAGAGATTAGAGCGCGCACGGAGGCTTTCAGACAGTCGTTCTTCCCGCGAACCATACGCGACTGGAACAGGAAAGGGAGGTAATGACAGTGGCACGTAAAGTGCCCTCCGCCACACACCGTTGGGTGGCTTGCGGAGTATCAATGTAGATGTAGATGTAGATGTAGACGTAAACCGTGGTGTAAAAATTAGTTGTATGCATAAAACTCTTCGATGGCCTGTGGAGCGTAATCAGAGCGGTTTAAATCCAATGCTGGGAAAAGAAATTAGTGCAGCTGGAAAGACGATGCCGATTTTAATCGGATGACGGCATATGCCAGCTGGGGACAGAAGATGCACTGTTAATGGTTTCAACGTCGTCCGCCGACCGATAACGTACTGGCATAGCTGCCAGAGTGCCACCTGTGCTTAGGCTTTAAGAGAGAATCCTCAGTGAGAAGGCTCTGTGTGGTGCAAACGTGTGCAAAAAGCAGGCAACCACATCACAGAGATGCACCCGTGATTCCTACAACCAACTGAGCGAATTTGAAAGGAGTAAAATTGTGGCCATTTGGAATATTGGCAAACAAGGTGGTATCAGGGATCACATGAACATTCTCACACCTGTAGGCGAAATTCTGGACGTTCACACAGCACAGATGCCCACCAGGATCGTCAAATTGTATGGGCAGCAGAGACAAATCGTAGAGCTACCACTGCACAGATAAGAGGGCTTGTGAGCCAATATGTGTCAATACGAACTGCTGCAAACCTGTTATTAGCAGTGAGGTACGGACACCTCTAACCAGTCTTCCACTCATGCCACATCTTCGACGTGTACGGGTAGACTGGTGTCGTCAGAGGACCACTTGGAACGTTGAATGGCGCGCCGTGGTCTTCAGCGACAAAAGCAGATTCTGCCTGTACGCAAGTGATGGTCGTTTGCACGTACGACCGTAGGCCTTGTGAGTACTGTCTCATAGAGTACATTCATCCAAGACACACAGGCCTTACAGTCTGGGCTGCGAATAAGCTACAGTTCTCATGTACTTGGTGTTTTTGGAGGGAAAATTAAAGAGCGCTTGGTATGTACAGACTACTGTTAGCCCCTTTCTCTTGCCGTTCCTGCAACAGGAAAGTGATGTGTTGTACCACAAGGATAATGCTCGCCGACACATTGCCCGTGAAACGCAACGTGCTCTGCAGGACGTGTAGAAACTTCCCTGGCCAACACGATCTCCTTGTTTCCAATCGAGCACGTATGAGATATGACGGGACGAGAAATGACTCGTGCAACTCTTGCAGAGCTACATGAAAAGATCGAGCAGGCGTGTTGTAATGTATCCCAGGAGAGCATTCGCGATCTACGATCGAATGGATGCAAGGGTCAGCTCCTGCACTACTGCCATTACTAACATGGGTGTTTCAGCATGGTCGGTACCTGATTCCACAAAACAGCTTGAGTGATTGATCTGTAAATGTAAATCATTTCATGTACTGCAACTGCACTGTTGCAACAAAAAACCTTGAGTGAGCGAAAATCTTTAGAAGGGTGTACTAATTTTTTTTTTTTCGACTGTGTAAATATCAATTTCTTTCCAGCACTAATGGATGCAACCTATTACTACTGTAGGATTCAGAGCACACTGGATGGCCGGCGATTTGTGGATGCATTGGGTGAAACGTATGTAGCACTGATATCACACGTCCACAACAACTACGTGTAAATTGAATCGGACACTAGAGTATGCTGCTGTCATCACATCTGTAGAGGAGATGTCACGTGCCCCGTAGTTGGACCAATGTGATCGTAACAGTCAGGGTTATTTCGTCTCCCTCATATTGAGCCAGTTTTTACAAATTATGCGTCACATACTAGACTACTGCTCAGATCGAACTTAAAAGGGGCAGGTAGCTGATACGAGGATAGCTTTAAAATTTTAATTATCGCATACAAATAATTAAGATGAGATAATGACATGCTGATAACGTTAGGCCGTCTATACACTTTCACTCTGCATTGTGACATATTTTTCTCGATATATGATGTGGCGGAGACCTTGGGTACACAACACACATCTTGTCTGTTTAGGACAAGTTGAATTTCGAAGATCACCTCGTCGTCATTCGGGGAACGCCAGTCACTCAACGATTTCCTCATCCGATGTAAAGGAAACAGGGTTTTGGCTGCCGTGTTAGGATGTTACTGGGGTTCGCAGCAAAATTAGGCCGTCTATAAATTTTCACCCTGCGTTGCAACATATTTTTCTCGATAGATGATGTGGCGGAGACCTCGGATGCACAACACACATTTTGTCTGTTTAGGACAAGTTGAATTTCGAAGATTACATAGTCGTCATTCTGGGAACGCCAGTCACGCAGCGATTTCCATCCGAGGTAAAGGAAATAGGGTAATGGGTAACATGTCAGGATGTTACTGGGGTTTGAAGCAAAATTTCACAGCCCAAAGACGCAGCAGCTGTGACTACCTCCCGGGCAGAATCAGCTGGGTCATTGTCGTGGTACAATACCAGCCCGTCATACAGCCACACACGACAGAGTGAAGCTGGGGCGCCTGTAGCGCAAGGCGGCCTACATTCAGGCGTTCGTTGATACGCGGTTACTCCGGATCCTCGTAATTGACCATCGAATATACGGCCTGACAATTGCTACATTGGCAAATCATATTCAATACCTCCGTCGCATGCAACATTATCCTGTCACACGTCGCTCACACGGCTAATAATTTCACTATGCTTGCTGCATCCTTCTCCTGCATTGGAAACACCCGAACCAGGATTCCACTCGAAACTACACCACTCGATAGCCGTTCGTAGCATGGAAATATCCTCTCTCTCTCTCTTTCTATTGCATGTCCACACCACCCAAAATTACAGTTGCGGAAAAAAATTTCGGATCTTTCTAACTTTCAAGTGGAAATCGTACGTATCTTACCCCTCAATTTGCTAGAATTGTTTCACTGTTTGTTGAAGGACATTTTTTCTTCTAATGAGGGGTCACAATCATTCACAGTTGTACTATAAAGATAGAGACCTTGTATTTTCTAAATTATGATACCTGTAGGTCTACAACAAAGACCATTCGGTGCTTTGACAAGCACTAAAATAACTGTTCTGTATTAGGTTTGTAAGTAGGCTGTTTAGGTTTTTTTATTGGTAACGCCACGTAGCGCTCTGTATGAAAATCACTGGCTGTGCTGTGTGCAGTCTGTGGCTAGTTTGCATTGTTGTCTGCCATTGTAGTGTTGGGCAGCTGGATGTTAACAGCGCGTAGCGTTGCGCAGTTGGAGGTGAGCCGCCAGCAGTGGTGGATGTGGGGAGATAAATGGCGGAGTTTTGACATTTGTAAGACTGGATCTCATGAACTGCTATGTATATTTTGATTTTTCAACACTAATAAGGTAAATACATTGTTTGTTCTCTATTAAAATCTTTCATTTGCTAACTATGCCTATCAGTAGTTAGTGCCTTCCGTAGTTTGAATCCTTTATTTAGCTGGCAGTACTGGCGCTCGCTGTATTGCAGTAGTTTGAGTAACGAAGATTTTTGTGAGGTAAGTGATTCATGAAAGGATTCTTTTGTAGGGACTATTGAAAGTCAGACTGCGTTGCGCTAAAAATATTGTGTGTCAGTTTAAGCACAGTCATGTATAAATTGTTCAAAGGGGACGTTTCATATGTCGACCCTTAGCCGAGGATACCTCACTGGAATCTTCTGATTTTTTTTTGTAGTTTGTGTAATTAATGTAGCTATAGTTTATTGCTAGCGCGTAATTGTAGAGAGAATCTCCTTTGTAGTTGCAGTCTTTCGCTGTTGTACAGTAAAACAGTTGTGGCATGCATGTAGATTTGCACCAAGTATTTCGCAGCTGCGCTTGCAATTAACTAGATATTATTTTCAGCGCTATGTTAATGTGTTCTCTTATTTTTGCTCTTCAAATTGTGCTTTTCTGTGTTATCGTGTCAAATATTGTGACAATAATGGCGTGTGAAAAACGTAACACTAGGCTCCAAAGTAAACTGAGAAATAATAGTGACGACGAGCGTAGCTTACCAGCACCACTGTGTAATGAATTAACAGACATTCAAAGTAGTAATTTGGTAATTGTGCATAGGGAAATGGAGCGGGCGGCAAATAATGGTGTAGACAGTGAAACAATTAGTGAACAGGGAAGCATTATCGATCGATCGGTCGGCAACAGCTCGCCTCAGGAATCGGGAATGACAGAACACAATATTGCAAATTCTATTGACTCAGGTTTTGGGTTCTTACCGTTTTCTCAAATGAGTCAAGACACATTTTCCGCTTGTCAAAATGTGAATGTTGCCGGTGCAAATTCACTGCCGAAAAGCACTCAGGAACATGTTTCAGACACCAGTGCATTGTTATTACAATTAATGCAACAAATGGGACAAAAGCTTCAAAAGTTAGACACAATGGAACAAAATCAGAGACAAACACAGCAAAAGCTTCAAAAGATAGACACAATGGAACAAAATCTTCGGAAGTTAGACACCACACTTGAACAAACACGTGAAGATTTAACTGCTGAGTTACATAACATTGAATCGAAATGTCAAAAAGTCTATAATGACGTAAAAACACAAATTTTTGAGCATTTTCAACCTATTTTTTCCTGGCATGAAAATGCATTACAAAATCGCGAAGCAGCCATAAAAGAACTGCAAACTATTGTTCATAAAATCATGAGACCTTGCAAGCTAAAACTGACTCAGTTGCATCTACCGATTCAGTTACGCAACTTGTAAAAACTCATGAAAACTTAAAGGACACAGTAGATACTCTGAAAATTGGTTCAGAAAGACACATGGAGGAAATTAGTTCATTATCAGAGAAAGTAGTCGAACTTTCGGATCAGCTAAATAATTTATCTACGAAGATAGATGATGAGCTGAATGACACAAGACCAGTAGCCTTCACTGACACTGAAGAGTATGAACAAATTAGAAAATTCAAACAAAATCAAAATTAAATCAATACACAGTACAAAAGAGAAATCCGGGAAGTACAAGATCAGTTGGCACAATTAATACAAGAATTACATATTTCAGAGGACACTCGCACTCCAGTACGGGAAGAGGGACTTAGAAATACGGAAAAGCCACAAAATAATAACACAGGGCGTTTCGAAAATTATGAAAGAAATTGGCAATGTGCACCGAATTTTGAGATGCAACCGCCGACACGACGTAACAATGACCGATATGCGACTCGCCGACACGATGATTTTGACTATAAGCTGTTCTTTCCTACACGTAAATTCAAAATATTTAAGAATTCTGGCAACGACATTCATCCACAAGCGTGGCTCCATCAATTCTCTCATTGTTTTCCTCCCAACTGGTCATTAGAGCACAGATTAGAATTTATGTGTGGCTACTTAGAGAATGAACCAGCTGTAAGAATGCGATCGGTCATTCACGATTGTCACAGTGAAGGAGAATTTTATCATGCGTTCCTCTCAGCATATTGGTCTCAAGCTACACAAGACCGAGTAAAACATAGCATCATAATGATGAAACATTTCGAACAATCTGAATTTTCCAGTCTTGTGAAATATTTCGAAGACATGTTACAGAATCAATATCTTTCAAACCCATACAGCCCCTCAGAACTCATCCGCATTTGCTTAATCAAATTGCCTGAACATTTACGACATATTATTTTGGCAGGACGTTGCAAAGACGATATTGAAGCTTTTCAGGGACTCTTACAAGAATTAGAAATTGACACTGACAATCGCGGGACGCGAAAACAGGAGCACAATTACAGGCCGCATCCGTCACAATTCCGCGATGACAGAAATAATAACTGGACACGACAAGGCTATTCTTACAATGTAAATCGTGACCAAAATAGACACCACCCGTATGACAACCGTTGGCAGAGTAAAATTAATTACAGAGAAAGATTGCATTTCCATAGTAATGACTATCACAGAGACTCCTATTAAAACAGACAATATGGGAACCAAAACAATTATTATTACGGGAGACAGAATAACTTCAGATGCAACGGTCAACCGTGCAGTGATAATTCAGGGAGAAATTCTCCACCATTGAACCGACAAGAAAGAAACTACAGGAACTACTGACATGACGACAGACGATATGATCATAACGACAGACCTGAATTTCATCAGAACTGGCAGGATTCAAACAGAGCAGGGCACTCTCGACAAGATGAATTTGTAGCAGTTAGATCTCCAAATCCCAATAACGACGCGCGCCAACAAAGAGACAGACAATGACTTGCACCGCAGGCAGCCACGTGCGCCGGCTGGCTCAGAGAAAAATAACATAGACGCTAACCTTGAGAAAAATTTTAGCATTCCTTACCGACGTATACCACATGATAATTTTGTTGAAGTTGAAACTCTGCGTACTAAGAAGAGTAAAGGTTTACACCACATTTCACATGTAAAACCGTTTATTGAGAGATAATCTGCTTTTTAACTTAGCCTTTGCCATAAAATTTTTCACTTCACATTTCTAGTATGCTTTGTCAGACTTAAGAAACTGTTAACATGCAACAATGTTTGAAGTTAAATATCCAGTCAAGAACCAAGAGAACATATTTAAACAGAAATTACGAATGCATTGTTATGGTGAACAGACGACACAGTGTTATTGTGTGTGTACATTCTTGCTTGTTAGTTGCACGATTACGTAACGACTATAAGACATATATACTTAGAATGTATACTGGTACCGCTAATGAGATTTTAATGCAACATTTTGGTTTACTTGAAAATACATTCTGGATTTAAAGTACTTTCTGAGAGATACCAGATGACACAGTGATTAGTTTATGTGACAGCTACACGATTTTATGACGACGCTACTAATGAGTGACAATTTACAATGTTGCTTTTGCGGTGCTTCTGTTTTATGTATGCACAGTTTTATGTATTATTCTGAAAAGTAAAACATGTTTTAGTAGTAACTTTTGTGGTATAGCTACAAGGAGACAGCCTTTTCCGTAGCACAACAATATGTTACAGCACAGTACTTTCTTCATCACAACAATAAGTGTAATAACTAAGATATCTATACGCAAAGCATTTCACTTTTGTTTAGCATGAGGTAAGTACATTGACTTCTGCAGAACTTAGCTTTCGGAGGACGATAACTACGAGACTTCCACAGAGATTATCTTACAACATGATGCACAGTTTAGCACTACAGTACACGTATTTGAGTGATTAATTTTGTACTTAAAACATTTTTTAAAGATATTTGAAGTACAATGATACAATGGTTTTCCGTGATACATTTCATTCCATTGCTGTAATCTGTAACACCTGAGGGTATAATTACATTAATCCTCAGGGGGGTACACGCTTACTTTGTGTACCGTGTGTTTGGCAAGCACAAGGAGCCCTAGCTAATATGGTATTTGCTTATACAACTTTACACAATGGTACCATGTTTCTCTAACACATAAATTACACAGCTATCTGATCATTTAACTGAGAGAGACAAACATTTTTTTTACTGCATCAGTGACAGGTGTTTATGTAATTACACAGTTGGATAACTTCACACATATGAAACTGTATTTTGTCTGTACTTCGTGAACTGTCCATATTTTTTCGGAACCATTGTGATAATATGAGAGCTTAGAATGATGTATTTGGTAAGGGATCATGATTTTTGAAGTATGTTTGGGGTAGATGACTTTATTGAAGGTCTTGAAATTATTTAAAGAAGCTGCGACGATTCTGAGATGTGATTGATCTGTTATGATGTTATTATTGCGATGACGATGTGTATTATGCTGTTGAGATACGTTTATGATCACTAAGCTGAGAATCGTACTTTAAAGAGTTATGAAATGTGCGTACATGCGTGAATGTATCACAATGCCACCGAAAATTTTTTGGACTCTGTTATATTGATACGATTTTGTTTCTACAGCTTTGTAATGCAAATTCTTGACCTGTGAAATATTTTTATATGAGACTGTCACTGCTGTCGTAAATATTTCGGTAAGAAAGTTAAGTGACCACCTTCACGTTATGCGTCTTGGGCACCCGTCTGCGTGACAATCGCCTGGAAAAAAGCCATTAGTGTGTGACATTCAGAGGCACAGGTGGAGAAAAAAAAAAAAAAAGAGGCCATTATTCTCGCTATTGACGTTTCTTTGTAGAAAGCATCACAAATACGACACGCTCAAACTTGAAAACATATGATTATACTGTGGAGCTCTTAATTTATGATATTTACTAAAATGCCTAATCAAATGATGAGAAACATTTTACATCTATTGTCTATCTAGTTGAGAGTTTGCTCATTTTGTTTAATATCAAGTTTCTAGCTGCAGCAGCATTGGTTAAAATAAAATTTAATAGATGTACTAATATCACTATTTTCTGTCTACAGACACGGTAAAGAATAATTTTATGATGTACTTTCGTAGAAAAGAGAGCACAAATAGACATTTCCCTTCACAGGAATTGCAAAATTAATTTTTAACAGGTTGGTAACTTATCTGCTAGAGTAAATCAAGGTGATGCATCACTCTAGTGTTAAGATGTAACATAGGTATTAAACATGGCCATCTTTACTGTAATATTTTTTCTACTTGAGCTTTGTCATGTTTAGATATAAGTTATTGCATTTGCTGCTGCTCTTTGCCAGGCATAATGTTACTGAATTTGACTTTGTATTACTCTGTCAAGCCAGTTTTACTACTGATTTATTTTTACTGTTTGCTGCACATTGCCTTATATTAGTTGTAATATTGAAATTGCTTTGCTATTTTTTGTAATGCTACTTGCTTCGCCAATTTCCATTTTTTTTGTCATTTCTGTTTGTATTAATTGTTTTGAGCTGCTGCATTGCCTCGTCCCTTAGTTTATGCATCTGAGCTCAGTAGATTTAAGTTAGCTTAAGAGGGGGTAGAATATATAAGAAACTAACTATGATGAATTGGAAGAAATGCATTGAGAGGCTATAAGAAAATGGTTTGGCCAAAAAAGTAGTGCACAGTGGAGAAAAATTATTTTTTAAAGAGGATGTGAACAGAATACAGAAATCATGCTTGGATAGGATTTTTTTTTGGCGGGAGCAAACGTTGAAATAAGGGGAAAGATCTACAGAACCAAGTTTTGGGTTGGACTGCAGTACCAAATGTCACACTGAAAACGAACCCTCTCTTTCCTTTTGTATTATTCCGCTATGTGTTTATGTACCCTAGCGTATTTGTCTTTTTCCTGTCTTTAAGTGTTTAGCTAATAAGATTTATGTTGTAGAATTTTTCTGATAATATGTTATTTACCTTGTAAAGATACTTAGACATTATTTATTCTGTTTTGGTTTATTGCTCATGTGTGAAGTTGATGTTTCAAAAGTTATTCTGATCTTTTATGTATGTACTTATGTCATAATTCTTGTAACACTGATGTACATGTTTATTTCTATTCTTTTGTAAAGCCTGCATTACCACAAATGTTATCTGTATTGTTATGTTCTTTAATGATGTATTTTGCACCTTTGTTATTGTATTCTTATGTTATAAAATTGTAATTGACACCAGTTCATCAAATTAAGTAACTTGTAAGTTACATTTCGCTGCACACGTTTCTGTTGGTCATAGTATATGGACAATATGTGAGAAGTAGGGACTGTTAGTGTTTGCACGCGTGTTGATAATTCAGCAATGGACTGGATAACAGCATTGCTGGTTCTAAGGACATTCCAAAAAGTTTTGTGAGTACACAAGTGGTGGTTTATGGACTTGCTATATTGTTCGCAAGACTCTTCGATGGTGATTGTGCACCTGCACAGTCGCAACAGATGGTTGCTGGCCGTCTCTACAAGGACTACAGTGGGTCTGCATCTTTGATGGCCCACCAATACCATTATCTCTACAAGGACTATAGTGGGTCTGCATCTTTGATGGCCCACCAATACCATTATCTCTACAAGGACTATAGTGGGTCTGCATCTTTGATGGCCCACCAATACCGTAATCTCCACCAGGACTACAGTGGGTCTACTCTGTGGTGACCTACCTACCAATATTCTTCAAAACTTCGACTGACTCTGCGGTGGGTTTGCTCTGTTGTGGCCCATTACCTGTCTGCATGTCGAGACTCAGCACTGTCTTTCCGTTGGAAGGACAACACTACTTCTTCAAGACTGCATGGAAATCCACTACTTCTGTGTGCATTTTCTTCTACTGCTCAGACTTTGAGAAAAACACTGCTATTTTACTGTGATGAACGATCAGGACTGTCTTTATGGACTGTGAGAAAATTTTATCTTTTGACCAACATTGTATCAATAAGCGTGTGCATATGATTTCTTTGTTATTGTAATTGTGAAAAATTTTTTAACAAATATGTATTGGCCAGTGCCCAAAACAATTTGTAAAATTTTTTGTCGGGAGCATCGGGGCTATGTAAGTAGGCTGTTTAGGTTTTTTTATTGGTAATGCCACGTAGCGCTCTGTATGAAAATCACTGGCTGTGCTGTGTGCAGTCTGTGGCTAGTTTGCATTGTTGTCTGCCATTGTAGTGTTGGGCAGCTGGATGTTAACAGCGCATAGCGTGGCGCAGTTGGAGGTGAGCCGCCAGCAGTGGTGGATGTGGGGAGATAAATGGCGGAGTTTTGAAATTTGTAAGACTGGATGTCATGAACTGCTATGTATATTATGATTTTTCAACACTATTAAGGTAAATACATTGTTTGTTCTCTATTAAAATCTTTCATTTGCTAACTGCGCCTATCAGTAGTTAGTGCCTTCCGTAGTTTGAATCTTTTATTTAGCTGGCAGTAGTGGCGCTCGCTGTATTGCAGTAGTTTGAGTAACGAAGATTTTTGTGAGGTAAGTGATTCATGAAAGGTATAGGTTAATGTTAGTCAGGGCCATTCTTTTGTAGGGACTATTGAAAGTCAGATTGCGTTGCGCTAAAAATATTGTGTGTCAGTTTAAGCACAATCATGTATAAATTGTTCAAAGGGGACGTTTCAGGTTGATCAAATCACGACAGGTCTAAAACAATACCTTCAGCACTTGGAATTACATGGCTGTTATATAACAGTAAATCAACATCTTCCATGCGACGCTGGTCTAGTAACAGTAGAGCAAGCTCAATGTTGTCCGGGAAGTATCTCAGTTCTTCCCAGTTTAGAAACAAAACATCCAGAGCCTCGTTCACTGTAAACAATAGGTTTAGGTTGCCAGGGTGCATTAGTATTACGTTCAAAAATGTCAAACAATTTACTTGTAATGCTGAATGTTAATAGCCATAGTACATGTCTCGACTCTTAGGTTCTGTAGCATACTTACATATATGTGAGATAACTCAGTAATTTGATTCCTTACATACAGCAGTGAGTCAGTCACTGAAAACGTGTCATCAATCCGCAATCTGCAAATATACTGTATGTATTGATTTTTCGTTGACTGTGGTTATTTCTATGTCAGTGCCTCACTCGAACACACACGTGCACAAGTGACGAACCCTGGTAGGGTCACGGCCTTACGCCCTCAAACATAGGAACGCTCCGTTCATAATGTAAATTATGGACTGTCTTCTGCCGATTATGTATCGATCCCCTACATGCCATGGTGAACATATGCTAATAACTGCAAAGACGCATACAGAAAGTCATTCTTCGCACTCCTCATCCCTCACTGGAATTACATAAAAGCAGCATAATATGTGTATTTTCACACCATAAAATCCGCAATTCTTTAAGGAATCGAACTTCTATGTGTAAAAGAACTTCTAAAGCCTGACTACTAATGAATTAATATCTTAAAAATTAACTGTAGTTATGTAATCAAGAAAAAGTTAAGAAAAGATTTTAAATTATGCTTAAAGTTTGTTGGAATTTGCTAAGTGCTCTCATTCTCAAATACTGGATGAATGAAGTCCGAGCATTTGCGTGCCATCTATTACGTTACGGTTTCTGTTATCTTATTTGTTAAACGTTTAACGTAAGACTATACGTCTTAGTGAGTAGGTCATGACAACATTTTAAATTCCATCAATAATGACCCGAAATATTGAAAATCAGATTTTTGTTACTAAATGAAGCCGTTACAAAAAAATGGCTATGATCACTATGGGACTTAACATCTGTGGTCATCAGTCCCCTAGAACTTAGAAGTACTTAAACCTAACTAACCTAAGGACATCACACACATCCATGCCCGAGGCAGGATTCGAACCTGCGACCGTAGCAGTCACGCGGTTCCGGACTGCGCGCCTAAAACCACTAGCCCACCGCGGCCGGCGAAGCCGTTACACATGCACTCTAACACTACATATGGGTGCATTGCTCCTGGTTCCAGGATAGCCGTTTAGTAACACGTTTGTTGTAAGTTCATCCAACTTTTTTTTTAAATGCTATTTTAATTTGTTACTTAGCTAGCCTTACACAAATTTTAAAAAGTCATCATATTTATTGAAGGCAGACATTTACTGTCACAAATTTTATTAATATTGTCGCTTAACTTTCTTTGCAACATAAAAAACACAATAAAGGATGGCAGCCAAAAACAGTTGCAGGATAGAATTTTTTTATTAAAATTCTTGACCAAGGTTTCGGTACATATAAATATACCTTCATCAGAAGTACATTTCCTGAATAGAAAGACACATTCATTAGAAAAGCCATATCAACGAAAGTGAGAAACAGAAGCTTAAATAACGGTGAAATTGCTAAAGTAATACAGGCACACAATCTTTAGTACTTACTAAAATTACATCATGCACTGGAGAATAATGAAACAATTATGCCAAAAGGCGTCGTCAGTAATTAAAATATCATCTCCATTTGTACAACATGTGTAATGGGTACAGGATCAAAGCGAACAGTTTAACAATGTTACTTCGCCTATGAACTGTTGAGACACGAGTGTGAAGGCACTAAGGTAGATTGTTTCGCCGAGAGAGGGCACTTGCATGTGCCAGACTCGCGCATATTACAATCCATAAATACATACATAGCGCATCAAAATTATTAAAGGTTGTGTTAATTCAAAAGAAAAAAACAGCTGTAAAATTTTCTACTTTAGGAGATAACAGGGCAAAAAACTATGAGAGTAATAACTTTATTTCTATTCCATCTTTAGGGAACGTTTCATATAAGATTAAAAGACTTTTACAGAAACAATACGGTTATAGAGTTGCTTTTTCCGTAAAGAATAGCCTCAAACGTAGAGTAATTCATAATATTGAAGCACGAGAAGAACTCAGCACTAAGTCCGGTGTATACAAAATTACTTGTAACGACTGCCCAAACTATTACATAGGGCAGACAGGTAGACCCATTAAAGTTAGGTATAAAGAACACAAGTTAGGTAAAAATGGGGAAAACGTATATAATTCCACCTTTGCTGAACATCTATGGCTCTTACAGCACACGCCAAGAGAACTGGACGACGTAGAGCTGCTTCATGAAGCTGATAAAGGTGACAAACTAGACTTGCTCGAAGAATTAGAGATTTTCAAGCATCTGTCTCTAAAAGATGGTTTTGTTCTTAATGAACAGGTGCAGCTTCGAAACAAAAATTTTTTAGACAGTTTCAAACCCCTCATTGCCTTAATGTAATATAGTCTGGCTGACTGAGAGTTATTTTCTTGCTTGTTGATACCGGTGAAATGCGCTTTTCCTATCTTGTTGGGATCTACATATTGTGATGTTTGTTAATTATGAATTTCAAAGTGTATGTGTGGTTAAATGACTACTATGTTTTATTCATACAGACAGATGGTTTCGTTTTATTATAACATTTTGGTTGTTTCGCTAGTATATATTTCACTGCCTACGTTACGCGAGACTCTCGCGCATTACAGTAGTGCCCTCTCTCGTAAGATGTTCCAAGCGCAAGCTTTATCCGTTTGACACTAGGACACAGGTAAATTTGGTTCTATATTTCTAGTTCACATAAATGTCTTTAATTGGCGTGATACGTTTTATTTATTAAGACAAAGTTTGAATTAACACAACCTTTAATAATTTTGATGCGCTATGTATGTATTTATGGATTGTAATATGCGCGAGTCTGGCACATGCAAGTGCCCTCTCTCGGCGAAACAATCTACCTTAGTGCCTTCACACTCGTGTCTCAACAGTTCATAGGCGAAGTAACATTGTTAAACTGTTCGCTTTGATCCTGTACCCATTACACATGTTGTACAAATGGAGATGATATTTTAATTACTGACGACGCCTTTTGGCATAATTGTTTCATTATTCTCCAGTGCATGATGTAATTTTAGTAAGTACTAAAGATTGTGTGCCTGTATTACTTTAGCAATTTCACCGTTATTTAAGCTTCTGTTTCTCACTTTCGTTGATATGGCTTTTCTAATGAATGTGTCTTTCTATTCAGGAAATGTACTTCTGATGAAGGTATATTTATATGTACCGAAACCTTGGTCAAGAATTTTAATAAAAAAATTCTATCCTGCAACTGTTTTTGGCTGCCATCCTTTATTGTGAAGAATTATAACAGTTGCTGCTGCAGCCATGTTTAAAATCTTGAAATAAAAAACACAGTTGAATAACACACCTCCAGATAAAAGTTTAACATAATGTAGAATCATAACGACTTGAAGTACGATTTACTTCGTTTTGAAAACACGCGAAAATGTATAATCTTCACTAATTTTTTTCCACTAAATTATTTCATAAATTTGACCACACGTGTCCGTAGAAGGTGAATATTCTCTCAGTGAATGCAATGATGTCAGGGCAAGAAATGGGGCACTAATAAAGTAGTTGTAAAAATGCGTTAGTGTTTTGAATAAATTAATAACAGGAATATAAACTGGGCTGAGAAACATCCCAAAAAAACCAACAAAGCCCATAAAAAGTCAGTTTCATTCAGAGCGTTGGCTTTTTCAATAACTGTTTTTCTCAGCCCTGTTTAGTAATACGGACTCTATCTAGGGTCGCGGAGCAGATGCACATTCACAGCCTGTAAGCAGGCTGAAGGAAGCAAGCTCCCATTAGACTGTTACTTACCGGCCTCCTCTTTCCATCCGTGGCAGAGAACGCAGTAGGGTCGTAGCGTGGAAAGCGCTCCACTGTGCTGACGTCACGGCCCGCCTCGGCCAGCGGCGTCGCGTTGGCCTTTTTGTGGGGTTGCCGCCGCTGGCACTGGCTGCGGAATTCACGGCGCCCACCACCTGCGTGTTTACGTATGTGTGTGCATGTGTGTGTGTCTGTGTGTGTGCGTGTGCGTGCCACGACGTCGGCAGAATTGGTGCTGACTGCTGGCCGGTCCCCTGCTGCGGGCACGCTGCTCTATCACGCGCCGTGACTACGCATTCCCAGAGGCTAAACGCTGTTGCACCGCCCGAATCGCACCGTCAGGAGTCTTTAATTCACTTACCCTTTCGTTTTGCTGCTACAATTGTTCGTTAGAGCGAGAAAAACGTGAAGGTGGTATCTGACTTTGTTTCCCTTTTCTTTGTATAGCATAGAAAAGGCACACGTACACTGCACATCACAAGTATCGCCCACAGAGAATTGAGTGAGCTGTTCGTCTAAATATTTCGCTAAGATCGAAAATTTAACATACACCTCTTTTTCCTGTTTTTACACACACTAACGACAATGATGAACAAATATGACTTCTAGAAACGTAAACTAAAATACATAAAAGGAGAAATAACTTCTTTTCTTAGGTAGGCCTAACTATCACGATGTCACGTGACTATTGGAGATATGTATGTTGGCGACAAAATCTGTTCTATGCATCTAAATACCCATTCCACATACTCTGACAAACCGAAACATTATGTTCTCCTGCTTAATAGTGTGGTGGTAGATGCATACACAGTAAAGACACGAACACAACAGTAAGATCTGACACTGGCTCATAATATAAGAGGTATAACGCGTAAAATAGATAAACAAGATAATTAAAGGAAAAGCAGACATATCACGTGATTGTTCCATGTATCTAAACTGCACTTTAAATATGATAATTAAATAAAGTAAAGGAAAACGACTCTTGTAAACAATGACAAGTCATTAATCAAAGGAATACGCCATATGGGGAGGGGAGACTCGAAGTTTATGTTCCGAAGCTCCCCTCCCGCCTGTGGCACTGGTTAAGGGAAACAATATCATGCACACAAACATACAACATAACAGCACAAATACCTGTAGAATAAGGTCTAGAGATAGCGAAACAAATAGCGCAAAGGGTATGCACTACAAAAACGCTTAAAATATGTAATGAGTATAACTAATTCTTGGACAGCAAAAACGAACAGACACAGAGTTATTCTTAATGTATTTCATTTAGTAATATAAGAAGACTCCCGCCCGGTTAGCCGTGCGGTTGGACGCACTGCTTTTCGGGCGGGATGGCATGCACGAATCCGGCCAGCAGATTAGTGTCGAGGTCCGGTGTGCCGGCCAGACTGTGGATAGTTTTTAAGGCGGTTTTCCATCTGCCTCGGTGAATGGGGGGCTGGGTCCCCTTATTCCGCCTCAGTTACACGATGTCAGCAACCTCAACACTATCCACGTACGCGTATGCCATAATTACTCTACCACGCAAGCATGGGGTTACACTCATCTGGTGTGAGACGTTCCGTGGGGAGAGGAGGGCGGGGGGGGGGGGGGGGGAGGGGGTTCACTGGGGGCCAAGCCGCACAATAAACCTGGGTTCGGTGCGGGGCGGCGGTGGGGTTAGTGAACTGCAGTAGCCTATTGTGAGGTTGTGAACCACTGAGGGATATGACGGGGACGAAGCCACTCTGTTGTTTCTAGGTCCCCACTTCCATACAAGACAGTAAAATACAATATAAGAAGACTCAATTTGACATGTGGTTTCAGGTGGGGTAGGCTCGATGTTCCTGCCTCTCACCTGAAACAACAACAACCAAACCATAATTTATATGTTATATTTCGTTTCAATAGTAAAACAAAATCTGTAGATGACCCCTTTCTTATCTTTCTATTACTTTATTCTAAATCATTAATGTAGTGTCGGTAGCTGGACCGACACCGTGATGTTGATTGCTGAAAAGGAATGCTAAACTAACGCTGTAGCCGATAGTGCACGCACGGCAATAAGCATACGGGCGTGAAGTCTGGAACATAAAAACTTATGAATGAATAAGAAGAAAAGTATGTAGATGCTTTTTACTTAACTTTTAATAATTCCTTGGAATACATCTCTCTTGAATACTCGTAAGCTATAGGCACTGATACAAATGGCTCCTTGCTAGTTCGTAGCCATTAACTTCTGATGGCTATTCTGTCTCTCGGCTAATGAGAGAGAAAGGCTTCGTACAACTGGGCGATAGCTAGGTTCGCGTACAACTGGGCGGTAGCTTGGTTCTCGTACAACTGGGGCCGAGTCCACTCTCGTATCACGAGACCTGCCTTGGTGGTGGCGCTAGGTCTGCGATCACAGTGGCGACACGCGGGTCCGACATGTACTACATGGACCGCGGCCGATTTAAGCTACCACCTAGCAAGTGTGGTGTCTGGCGGTGACACCACATTCCTCCCCCGCAAATCGGCGAACGGTCGTGAGATAAGGCTTCCGCCCGCCGTGGGGAGGACCACATGTTGACGGATGCGATGAGGTGGGGAGCCTAACAACAGGCGAGGCTGTGCCACCCGCACCCGGCCATCCGGTCCGAGGGGAGCTAGGAAACGCCTGCAAAACTAGTCCAGGGTGCACGTCAACATGCGGTGTATGCGCCCGTAAAGAAACATGAGGGGCCGAAGTGTCGACCTCCATTGCGTCGGGGTAGCCGACGCGCGATGACGTCATGTGGTCCGGAGCAGTCGGGAGTTCCATGGCGGAGGACAGCTGGTCACGGGAAGCGATCGGCGGCGCGTGACCCTGGGAGGCGCGTGGCGGCTGCAACGAAGCGTCGAATGCGGTCGGCGGGAGAACAAGAGGCGGCGGCGGCGGCGGCGGCGGCGGAGGCGGCGGCTGCTGCTGCTGCAGCGGCGGCGGCGCGTCGCCATGGGGCAAAACGGAAGGCATCGTCGGTAACACCTGGGGATGAGGCGAGCCAGTAGATGGGTCCCCAGGGCGCTGACCGGACGGCACCGTCGCTGAAAGCAGACGGGGAGCGGCAGAACCCGAGCGACGACAGAGGCGCAGCTGATTGAGATGCCGACGCACCTCACCAGAGGCCCCCAAAACCAAATACATCGCGCGGCCGAGGCAGCGAAGAATGCGCCCTGCGAGCCAACGCCGTGAACCTCGATAGTGGCGATAAAATACAACGTCGCCTGGAGCAAAAGCAGGAGTCTGCCGCTGCACAGGAACCTGATGCGGCGGATGCAGCAAAGACATCAAGGTGCGATGAGGACGACCATGGAGCAACTCAGCCGGCGAGCGACCATCTCGGGGCTGAGAGCGATACGAAGACAAAAAGAGCAACAATGCGTCCTCCCGAGAATGCGACTCTTTCAATTTCAACATCTGTGACTTGAAAGTCCGGACCAATCGTTCAGCGGCACCGTTGGACTGAGGCGAAAACGGCGCGGATGTCAGATGTTGAATACCATTGGCCTGGCAGAATGACTGAAATTCTGCGGACATGAATTGTGGGCCATTGTCGGAAACAATAGTCTGCGGAAGACCTTCAATGCAAAAGATAGCAGACAACGCTTGGATGGTGGCGGAGGACGTCGTGGAAGACATCCGGACAACAAAAGGAAAATTACTGAAGGCGTCGACCAGAACCAACCATCGAGCATTCCAGAATGGACCAGCAAAATCAATGTGCAAGCGTTGCCAAGGGGAAGTGGCTTTTGGCCACGCAAAGACTTTCCGCGGCGGTGCGGACTGTTGTTCGGCACACGCCGGGCACGAAGAACACATATTCGTAATCGCAGCATCGATTCCGAACCAAGTACAGTGCTGACGAGCAAGTTGTTTCGTTCGCACTATACCCCAATGTCCTTGGTGAAGAAGCCGTAAAACAGAGGACTGTAACGAACGTGGGACCACGACTCTGGACTGATCATTATCAGAACGCAACAACAAAACACCACGTCGAACAAAAAGTCTCTCCTTGTGAGCAAAAAATCGGCGAACCAACGGATCCTCGATCCGAGACTTTGACAAAGGCCATTGCGTAGCAACAAAACGTAAAACAGTAGCAAGGACAGGGTCAGCAGCTGTGGCTGTAGCGACACGACGAAAATCAATCGGAAACGATTCGACCACTACATCGGTTTCCGAATCAATGAACATGCAAGCAAGTTCGGAAGAATCGAATGCTTTATCCTCAGCAACAGGCAAACGGGACAACGCATCGGCGTTTCCGTGCTTAGCAGTGGACCGATACAAGATATCGTAGCGGTACTGCGAGAGGAAAATAGACCAGCGAATGAATTTCTGCGCTGTACGTGGAGGTACAGGCTTGGTCGGATGAAAAAGCGATGTCAAAGGTTTGTGGTCTGTGATGATGGTAAAGTGACGACCATACAAGAAATCATGGAACTTAGTAACACCAAACACGAGAGCCAAAGCTTCTTTCTCTATCTGTGAATAATTTCTTTGCGCAGACGAGAGCAATTTGGACGCAAAGACAATAGGGCGATCATGGGAGCCAACTTTGTGCGCAAGCACAGCACCGATCCCGAAATCCGATGCATCCCATCCTCGTCGCCAATAATTGTAGTGTCGGTAGCTGGACCGACACCGTGATGTTGATTGCTGAAAAGGAATGCTAAACTAACGCTGTAGCCGATAGTGCACGCACGGCAATAAGCATACGGGCGTGAAGTCTGGAACATAAAAACTTATGAATGAATAAGAAGAAAAGTATGTAGATGCTTTTTACTTAACTTTTAATAATTCCTTGGAATACATCTCTCTTGAATACTCGTAAGCTATAGGCACTGATACAAATGGCTCCTTGCTAGTTCGTAGCCATTAACTTCTGATGGCTATTCTGTCTCTCGGCTAATGAGAGAGAAAGGCTTCGTACAACTGGGCGATAGCTAGGTTCGCGTACAACTGGGCGGTAGCTTGGTTCTCGTACAACTGGGGCCGAGTCCACTCTCGTATCACGAGACCTGCCTTGGTGGTGGCGCTAGGTCTGCGATCACAGTGGCGACACGCGGGTCCGACATGTACTACATGGACCGCGGCCGATTTAAGCTACCACCTAGCAAGTGTGGTGTCTGGCGGTGACACCACAATTAACATTTATTATTTTAACATTCCATTTTCCTACAACTAATTTCATTTTTTTGTAAGTTCAAAATTTGGCCGGCCGAAGTGGCCGCGCGGTTCTGGCGCTGCAGTCTGGAACCGCGAGACCGCTACGGTCGCAGGTTCGAATCCTGCCTCGGGCATGGATGTGTGTGATGTCCTTAGGTTAGTTAGGTTTAACTAGTTCTAAGTTCTAGGGGACTAATGACCTCAGCAGTTGAGTCCCATAGTGCTCAGACCCATTTGAACCATTTTTTAAGTTCAAAATTTACCCTGTGGGGACTATATAAAATGATTGAAAACGTATGCAAAATTTTTAGTGTTCTAACAACATTTATTTTTCAAAAGAAAAAAACAGACATAAATTATACTAAACAAGTTATTGATTGAATACCATAAACAACTAACAGGTGGTTTAAGACCACAATGGACAAAGATCTTGGGTGGCGGAAGTGAGTCAAGTATTCTGGCCCTAAAAATGTGGACAACGCAACCTGAATTCATCTGATGCAGAGCAACTTTGATTGTTCGAATCTACGGAAGTTTCTCTATATAAGTGCAGCTGAGAGCAAGTGGCGATTGAGATCTGTACGCCCTGACAAGGCCAGAGCGCCAGTACGTTACCCTGTTTGCTTCGTGTTGCGATGTAACTTGCAGCTGGCGAGATGTGTGCGGCAGAGGCGAGACATGAATCGATAGCGGCCACGAAAGAAATTAAAAAATCTCACGGTCTAGCGATCAGGCAGATGGATCGCAATTTACTCTCTACCAGGGCCCTGAAATCACGGTAGATTTCAGGGCGCGACATACCTGTTTGCTGGTGTACCAAGGACCAATTTGGCTCACTTATACGACAGAGACTGCAAGGATACCAAACATCAAGGATGGTAAACCAAAAACGAATAAGTGTGCCCTCATCAAATAAGTAGTCTGAAATGTTTGAAGTCACAATGTCGGCATAGTAACAACTTCACTACAGGTTCCCCAGTCTAAACTATCCGCAAGAAAAGTCAGTCTTAGGACAGGTACCAAGTACCAACCACACATGCCAGAGCGTTGACCAGAAGTCTTCTTACCAGACCAAAGTCCAGCACCCGAGTGCTTCGCACCTCTTCCGAAAAAAAAAAAAACGTTTTCCCACAAAGTTAAAAAACGATACTGTCTTCACGCTATCTTGAGCCAATCACAGGGCTCTACAAGCGCTAAATCTCCCCTCCCACATGACAGAAATAACTTCTGTCGAACCTGGGTCTCTGGAAAAAAAAAAACAATTATTGGCTTTTTTAAGTTTTCATGGAGGGGAAAGATGTTTTTCTCTGAAGTCGCATCACTTCCCATGGCAACAAGCGAACAGATACAGTCTTAAGGATCTTTATCTAAATCGCCTATGCCTTGTAGCTTGTTAGTCCTAGCTATGAGGTGTAATAAAGATTCTATCTGTAAACATTTCTCAAAAAAATGGTTCAAATGGCTCTGAGCACTATGGGACTCAACTGCTGAGGTCATTAGTCCCCTAGAACTTAGAACTAGTTAAACCTAACTAACCTAAGGACATCACAAACATCCATGCCCGAGGCAGGATTCGAACCTGCGACCGTAGCGGTCTTGCGGTTCCAGACTGCAGCGCCTTTAACCGCACGGCCACTTCGGCCGGCAACATTTCTCAGGTGTCTGAGTTTCTTGTACAACCAAGGCGGACTATGGAAGTGGGTCACAGGCCTATCTGCAGTATTGGCGTACATGAAAACTTGTGAATTTTTATTATGCGTGGCTCTGCACACAATGCCCAGTTTATGATTCCACTGTGCAGATGCATCCCTTCAGTCCATCACCCCCAGCCCAGCCTTCAGCTGGAGCCAATGCAGGTATAGTGGCATTGTTCTGATGGAGACCTGTCTTGATGTCGGGCTGCTCTGACTGCCCTGTACAGCTGTGGACCTATCCGGCAGGATTTACTGAAGGATGGATTCGCCACCAGTTGCTTTCAACTCCAAACTTGCCATTTCTATGAGCTAAGAACCATAAAAATACCTCATGCTTTTAGCGCCCTACCAGGCTCCATCAACGTCTGCTCAGGCCATTAATTTCTAGAGTCTCGCTCAATGTGCATCAGGTTGTAATAAACTCTTTAATAATTTTCCATATACGAAAAATAGGTGAGAGAGTAACTTTTCCTCTGTCAAAGTCATTTTATTAGTCTTGTTTTTATTGATCAAAACAAATTTTATTGGTAACGTGGAACAATATATTATTACCCTAAAATTTTAAAATGTACTTTTCAAAATATCAGGAGGCAGGTTTTTAAAATATGGAACAAACAAAATTAAATGAATGATCCACGTTTGGAACGCAGTACTGCAACGATTGTGTTTGGCGTGATTCGACACAGATTCATACTTCTCATCTTATCTGCAATATAAAAAGCCTTGTATATCAGACCGTCGTCCATGACATACAATGATCAGTTAAAACAGAAAAGAGACTGATGAATAAAAGTAAGGAAACAGTTTATTATTTCAAAAGTAATCATCAAAACTGTTAACACATTTATCCCATTGTGAGACAAGACGGTCAGTGCCTTGTTGGCAAAATATTTGCCGTTGTCTGTGGAAGCAAAAATTGTACCCAGGCGTGTACCTCTTCATCCGAATATCTTTCAGGGCTCCAAAAATACGAAAATCGGATGAGAAGAGATTGCGGCTTAATTATGTGCAAGGGTTAACTAGCGAAATTCTGGAGCCTACCTGAAACAATCTTGGCAACAAGTGGGTGGGCCCACGTGTAACTAGGCACGATTCAAACAACGAAACCAAACCACAACCTGATTTGGAAGACACGCACTCCCCAAAGACACGCACTCCCCAATAGCGGCAGCCCGTTTCTTCGTCAAATTTACATTTCATACTATTACAGCTAGTTTAAAAATCAAGTTAGTTTATTCTTCATATTTCATTTTGCTAAGTATTATTTAAGGAATCAATTTTTGAGAAGATTAGAGAAATAGATCATTTACAGAATTCAAAAGCGTTTTATGAGAACTACAAGTGCATGCTGAAAAGTAATGCTTCCGAATCTTTATTTGAAAATTCTAAAATCTTTTTAAGTATAACAAACGTTATTAACATTTTACATCTTTATTCTTCATGTCTGCATACTTATCTCTCAACATCATGGTCTTGACAGCTAACACTTTTCTCTCAATGAGAGAAGATTTTCTTGATACCGACAATATAGAATGTTTCACTTCGTTAACGGAGCCACAACCTCACCTCTGCTTGCATCGCTGCATCACTGCATCACTATCAAAGTGAAGTCCTCGAAGAAGTCATTTATGTTTTGGAAACAGATGAAAATCGCATGGGGTCAAGTGGGGACAGTATGGAGGATGACTGATGACAGTGAACCCAAGGCGTCCGACTGTTGCAGATATTGCAGCGCTCGTGTGTCGTCTGGCGTTGTCATGCTGAAGAAGAGGGCGCTCCATGTGTGGGCGAACTCTTCGAACTGGAAACTCGATTACGGCGCGCTGTTTCTCACGCACTGACATTTGTTACACTCCGCTATGCTACACGCTACACTTCGGAGCCCTTTACCGTTGAGATCTGAATTCAAGTAGACATGAAGAATAAAGACATAGGATGTTAATTACGTAATTTTTATTTAAAAATCACTAACAGTTTCCACGTAAAAAATTCGGAGGTGGTACTTTTCAGCACGCTCTCGTGCATGGAGTGTTAATGCTAGAACACCCAGTAGTGGAATCTGATTCCAATTCCCCCTCTGGCATGGATGTGTGTGACGTCCTTAGGTTAGTTAGGTTTAAGTAGTTCTAAATCTAGGGGACTGATGACCTCAGATGTTAAGTCCCACAGTGCTCAGAGCCATTTGAAGGAGTTTCCTGTTAGCCAATTCTTTCTGCTTTATCAAAGAGTATCTTCGTGTAAATCCTTAAAACCAAAATATTAGCTTGAAATACGTATAAAGCACATCAACTCTGTCCTCTGATAATTTTGCACTAATTAAAATAAGATCTTCTCTACTTTTATCCCCTAGAGATTTTTTGTTGTTGTTGTAGAAAACATGGAATCTTTCTTGTAACATAATATAAATGAGCTTTTAGGTCAACGTCATCTTTGAAATACTTCATGAAACGTAAGTACGGCAGATATATTTTTCAACCACGAGCAAGTTCTTGTCACTCAGCCATGTAACCTTGCTGGTAGTAGACAGCGGTAAAAGTGCATCAATAGCAGATATTTGGCGGAAGCTTATCAATAAGGATGTATGGTTCAAATACTATCAATACTGTCAAACAGTAGACAATGCTGATGACTCCAATACCCGAATTGTCAGAAAGAGAGCGATCTCCATATCAGTGTAAATAAGCTTCCAGAATATGCGTTTTTTGGCCCAGATCGAAACATATCCTGATTACTAGTTTCAGCAAAGTTATGTTGCCATCTTCTGATCATCGGAAACGTGAATTATAAAACCCCTACGTGCGGCACATTGTCGTCTGGCCAGATAACTTTGATGAAACCAGTAATAAGGATATTTTTGAGTTACCGATCTTCTGATTGGTTTGATGTGGCCCGCCACGAATTCCTCTTCATTTCTGAGTAGCACTTGCAACCTACGACCTCAATTATTTGCCGAAAGTATTCCAAATGGTTCAAATGGCCCTGAGCACTGTGGGACTTAACATCTGAGCAGTCCCCTAGAACTTAGAACTACTTAAACCTAACTAACCTAAGGACATCACACACATCCATGCCCGAGGCAGGATTCGAGCCTGCGACCGTAGCGGTCGCGCGGTTCCAGACTGAAGCGCCTAGAGCCACTCGACCACTCCGGTCGGCGAAAGTATTCCAATCTCTGTCTTCCTCTGCAGGTTGTGTATCGTCTCGGTCTGAGCAAAGAGACACATATTTTGGGAGCTTTTGTTCACAATGCTGATGTCATTTCATTATAAAAACAGAGTCAGATGTAATTCTGGAGCCCGCATCTCGTGGTCGTGCGGTAGCGTTCTCGCTTCCCACGCCCGGGTTCCCGGGTTCTATTCTCGGCGGGGTCAGGGATTTTCTCTGTCTAGTGATGGCTGGGTGTTGTGTGATGTCCTCAGGTTAGTTAGGTTTAAGTAGTTCTAAGTTCTAGGGGACTGATGACCATAGATGTTAAGTCCCATAGTGCTCAGAGCCATTTGAACCATATTTGTAATTCTGGAGAACTCATTGTGACGTCCCTGCGCTTTCGTGTGGATCCTGAAAGTAACTTAAAGGTTCAAATGACTCTGAGCACTATGGGACTCAACTGCTGAGGTCATTAGTCCCTTATAACTTAGAACTAGTTAAACCTAACTAACCTAAGGACATCACACACAGCCATGCCCGAGGCAGGAGTCGAACCTGCGACCGTAGCGGTCTTGCGTAACTTAAAGGAATGTAACAGTATTTGCGTCACAGCCGTGGGACGCTTTGTCGGACTGACCAGAAACAGTATTGCCTTTATTGCTTTGGAAGTGTAAAGCTGGTTCTCTGCCCCGTTGCTCCACGATAGTCACGTGACAGCGCCGCCATCGGTAAACAACAAACAACGCGAGTGGACGCACGCTTTCCGGTTCGATGCATGGCCAATCGTGCACATTTCGGCGCCCCTTCAGATTGCGCTCAATCGACTTCGGTGGGATAGTGCGTATTGTGTGTTTACCGCAAACGCCCGCAATAGGAGCCGATCAAACGGCCCCCTGCGAATACGAGTCCGTCAGCCCGGCGCGCAATCAGCCCCCCGCTTCATTAGGGGGCCACCGGAATACGGTTCTCCTAACTGCACTCCTGATGAACACAGAGCTCGTTGGTCCGGCCTTTTTGTCCGCCTAAAACAGACTATGGTACTCGCCCCGCTCAGCAAAGCTGACATCTCACTTTCAGTCTCCCTCTCTCTCTCTCTCTCTCTCTCTCTCACACACACACACACACACTAGCCCTTAATTAAGGGACCGGCTCGAAGACAATTGTGTCATCGCGTTTGTCACTCTGGAAAACGAAGTGGTTGCCGAGGCCACAGGAAGGGAACACTTCGCAGCGCTTGTACCACGGACGCATATTCATGACCAAGCATACACGGTTCTTATAGATGCACACACTGAAGCTGGTAATCAAGATGCTTTAAGAGCGTGGTCCGTTTGAAAACTTAACATCAGATATTTAGGCGATTATCTCTCTTTTGTGGAAAGACACTCATTTATCTGTTCAAGAGCGGAAAGTATGAACCACCAATGAGGATGAATCGTATTGTACACTCAGACGTTTTGCAGCACATGTTCAAGTGCACTTACTACGTAACTTGTTAATCAGGTCTGGCATCGTGCCTTTTGCGTAGATTTTTCACGGATGTAAAACGACTTTTCAAATAATTTTCCCATAGGTCTAGATCGCATACATTATTTGACTTCATGACCGGTTTCAGCCTTTGATGGCCATCATCAGAACTAACCACTATTGCATCTGGAAGTACCTGCAGCCAGTTAGTTTAAGAACAAATAAAAAGCATGCATTGTGATATTTGTGGATGTGTTTATTACGGATACATAACACCAGCGGAAAAATGCTCCTGTTGAAAAAGACTCTGTCTGAAAAGTGGTGTTCCCGCTACCTCATTGCACTTTTCCTCAGCACCTTTAAAAATGCTCCAAAAAGTTTTTGCATGTGAACACATGCCTTTTCTTTTTAACATGCAACTCTGTCACTCCCACAAGCTCCCCGAACTATGACTCGTTCACAACCGCTAGTCCATCGCCGTAAGTCACTCGTATCAATCCACTCTCAGTTGCCCATTCTCACTCACTCATTCAGCATGGCTCATTGTCATTATGCCTTAAGCCTGTCTGTCACTGTCTCCTGTTTCCTTTTCACAGCTCCTTCGTTCTGTTCTTCTACTATTGTCTCCTCTCGCTGTCACTGTTCCCCTCTTGTTGCTACTATTTCATTACCTCCCACTGCTGCTGTCTATTCTCACAATTACTATCTCCTCCTCGCTGCCATTGTCATAGAGTCTGTCTCTCATTATCACTGACTCTCAACCACTTCCACTTCCTCCACCACGTAATTCCTCTCCCACTGGCACTGTCTCCTTCACTCTTTTCGTAGAATTGTTGTGTCACTTAACTACAATCCGCTGCCACGACGTCCCTCTTTTTCTCTCACGCTGCCACTCTCTCCTTCACTCTTTCAGCACCACAACAACAGTCTACTGTCTTCCATTATTTATTACTTTTCTGTCTCTCTCCCACTGCAGATGTCTGCTTCTGTCTCAGCCTAAAACAGCGCGAGTATGTTCGCAATTTCCGAAAAAATTTTTAAACGTGCAGAGGAAAGAAGAATTGGGCAGCTGGTAACTCACTATATTAGCCTTTCTTGTGTTCCTGTAGCAGCATTTTTCCACTGGTTACCTTCTTTTTCCCGTTGCAGCAGGACATGTCACTTACATTAATTTACTTATGTTAAACTAAAATAACGCAAAACCAATTTCACAGCTCAGCCCGGAGTTTACGCGCACATAAATGTTGCATGTTCGCCAGTGCTGCAATAGAGCCCTTCTAATGATAACGGAAGCTTTGCAACAAATTACTCGGTGTTAGGTCACTTAATAAACAAATTTTCCGCCTCGTGCGTATTTTACGTGTACAGGTAGTGTAACTTTGAAACTCTGTATCTCTGAAACAGATTGACATGTCAATAAAATTTTCAACACTGTTCCACATTGAGATCTTACGAGTATATCGTAAAAATTTCAGCCAATCACAGCGCATAGCCTTTTCGCAATCGGCGACTCCGTTTTGCTACTCAAAATCATGTTTTTCAAGTTTTCTGCGGAACAATGGAATGGTGCCTCCAAAAACTCCTTAGAGAGCACCATACAACACATTTAATGTAAAAAGAACCAACTATTGCTCCATTTCCCAAAGCTGGAGGAAGTGTGTAATATTCTTTGACCCTGTTCTCTAGGATAGCTACTGTAAGACGTTCCTTCTGTTGGATATACAAATGGTCCCTAGCACAGGGGCTACTCAAAACATTTGACATAGTACCCGAGATATTAGCCACGGAAGAAACCTGCTTTTATGCGCGGCGTTTTGGAACATATTAGGTAGTGCTTGCGTACTGATATAAATTATTATGACGGATACGAAAAGTCCAAATCGTCTTAAGAGAAAAATCTGATGCCATCTGGACTGTTAAATAATTACAATGCAGAAATCTTTCTGTGTTACTATCACATTACTTATAATATATTTCTTATCACAAATATCTTTGTTAGTTCAAACGCTATTCTCATGATTTTCTTTTTGTGGGGGAGAGGGGGAGAGAGAAAGCATTTTTTGTACGAGAGATCGATAGACGTTCTAGAAGAACTGAGTGCCAGTTTGGCTGGCGCTGTAGCCATCGCTCGTGACACTTGATTGTCAGACAATTACTACTGGAATCCCTTTCGGAATCACTATAGGAGTTTCTGAAATTAGCCATCACATATCGACAGATAAAAACGGAGCCTGACTTGAATTCATCATAGTCAGCCGCTTTCACGGAATATTTACAAATTACATGCACAAACCTTCCTCTTGGATCAGTCTGTCAACTAGTGAAAACTGTATCAGAATCCTCAGAGCAGTTCATGAGCTCAATCTGAACTCAGAATCCGTGCCAGAGAATATGTGACGTTTGTAAAGTTAATCCAATTTTAGTGGTGTGCAAGTACATACTGGTAATTTACTGACTACTGTATAACACTGACGCTTAATACTTTTAAAAAATCAACAGTTATTTATGGACCTTGTCATGCTGACAGTGAAACAAGTTTAAATTTAAAAAGAATTACATTTGTTGCTTGAGGCTTTCCCGACGGACTAGTTATAAATATGGTTCTCAGGATGAGACGTCGGATGTCGTTGTCAAACATACACAATATTTCGTCGGCGCAAAAGATTGACTCCTGAGGTGCGATCAACTCGGTTCTGAGACTGTTTGAAAGTAACAAGAGTCACTACCAGCAGAGCACGTCCTAGTAAGAGGGCAAAACTAGATTCTAGATTTGATGGAAGAGAACATTATGTTGCTGAATTAACAACGTACGAGATAACAAAAAAGAAGAAGCAGCTGAAATGTCTAAATTGCCACAAAAAAACTACTACTATGTGCGTAAAATGTAACGAACCATTTCATGTTTTGTCGCTACTTTGTCTTATCATACTAGTGCATAAAATAAGTCTATAGGTTATTTTCTTTGTTTTTTGTATGTATTATCTGTTTTAGCCCATAATTCAAATTTATTTATGTTTATTTGAAAGTATAAAAACCAAAACAAGTTAATTGTGCAATGTCATATACTTTAAAAACATGTTCCCTTATTGTCCTGACGTCCTTCTGGTAGGCCGCCCATTTTTGGAAATACTAAATAAAAAAAAATACTCAAAATTGTCTTTACTTTCTTCATTACAACTTTGTGAATGAATGTAGATAAGATATAAATCAATTATAAAAAACAAATAATTCAGGACTATCTGGGTTAAGAAACTTTCTGTTGATGAAAATACTTAAAACAAGCAAAACTTTATAAAGTGTGAACCCGCAAAACTCTCCTGTACAATGATTTTCCTTTGCAATATAAACTCATACCATGGGGTAATGCACACAAGTAACAATAAGACAATTTCTAAACCTTGAACGCTCGGCACTGAAGACACCGGCCCACACGCACTTGTGACTAAATAATAATCCAACTCATGCCAGTACAGTTGTTGTTGTGGTGGTCTTCAATCCAGAGACTGGTTTGATGCAGCTCTCCATGTTACTCTATCCTGTGCAAGCTTCTTCATCTCCCAGTACCTACTGCAACCTACATCAAAAATAGTTCAAACGGCTCTGAGCGCTATGGGACTTAACTTCTGAGGTCATCAGTCCCCTAGAACTTAGAACTACTTAAATATAACTAACCTAAGGCCATCAAACACATCCATGCCCGAGGCAGGATTTGAACCTTCGACCGTAGCGGTGACGCCGTTCCAAACTGTAGCGCAACTTACATCCTTCTGAATCTGTTTGGTGTATTCATCTCTTCATCTCCCTCTACGATTTTTACCCTCCACGCTGCCCTCCAATACTAAATTGGTGGTCCCTTGATGCCTCAGAATATTTCCTACCAACCGATCCCTACTAGTCAAGTTGTGCCACAAATTTCTCCTCTCCCCAATTCTATTCAATACCTCCTCATTAGTTACGTGATCTACCCATCTAACATTCAGCAGTCTTCTGTAGCACCACATTTCGAAAGCTTCTATTTTCTTCTTGTCTAAACTATTTATCGTCCACGTTTCACTTCCATACTTTGCTACAGTCCATACAAATACTTTCAGAAACGACTTCCTGACACTTAAATGTATACTCGATGTTAACAAATTTCTCTTCTTCAGAAACGCTTTCCTTGCCATTGCCAGTCTACATTTTATATCCTCTCTACTTCGACCATCATGAGTTAATTTGCTCCCCAAATAGCAAAACTGATTTACTACTTTAAGCGTCTCATTTCCTGATCTATTTCCCACAGCATCACCCGATTTAATTTGACTACATTCCATTATCCACGTTTTGCTATTGTTGATGTTCATCTTATATCCGCCTTTCAACGCACTGTCCATTCCGTTCAGCTGCTCTTCCAGATCCTTTGCTGTCTCTGACAGAATCACAATACCATCGGCGAACCTCAAAGTTTTAATTTCTTCTCCATGGATTTCAATTCCAACTCCGATATTTTCTTTTGCTGCTTGTTCAATATATAGTTTGAATGACATCGTGGATAGGCTTCAACTCTATCTCACTCCCTTCCCAACCATCGCTTCCCTTTCATGCCCCTCGACTCTTACAATTGCCATCTGGTTTCTGTACAAATTGTAAATAGCCTTTCGCTCCCTGTATTTTACCCCTGCCACCTTCAGAATTTGAAACAGGGTATTCCAATCAACATTGTCAAAAGCTTTCTCTACGTCTACAAATGCTAGAAACGTAGGTTTGCCTTTCCTTAATCTATTTTCTAAGATAAGTCGTAGGGTCAGTATTGCCTCACGTGTTCCAACATATCTACGGAATCCAAACTGATCTTCCACGAGGTCGACTTCTACCAGTTTTTCTATTCGTCTGTAAGGAATTCGTGTAAGTATTTTGCAGCCGTGGCTTATTAAACTGATAGTTTGGTAATTTTCACATGTGTCAACCCCTACTTTCTTTGGGATTGGAATTATTATATTCTTCTTGATGTCCGAGGGTATTTCGCCTGTCTCATACATCTTGCTCACCAGATGGTAGAGTTTTGTCAGGGCTGGCTCTCCCAAGGCTATCAGTAGTTATAATGCAATGCTGTCTATTCCCGTGGCCTTGTTTCGACTTAGGTCTTTCAGTGCTCTGTCAAACTCTTCACGCAGTATCATATCTCCTATTTCATCTTCATCTACATCCTCTTCCATTTCCATAATATTCTCCTCAAGAACATCGCCCTTGTATAGACCCTCTATATACTCCATCCACCTTTCTACTTTCCCTTCTTTGCTTAGAACTGGGTTTCCATCTGAGCTCTTGATATTCATACAAGTGGTTCTCTTATCTCCAAAGGTCTCTTTAATTTTCCTGTAGCCAGTATCTATCGTACCCCTAGTGATATACGCCTCTACATCCTTACATTTGTCCTCTAACCATCCCTGCTTATCCATTTTGTACTTCCTGTCTATCTCATTTTTGAGACGTTTGTAATCCTTTCTGCCTGCTTCATTTACTGCATTTTTATATTTCCTCCTTTCATCAATTAAATTCAACATTTCTTCTGTTACCCAAGGATTTCTACTAGCCCTCGACTTTTTACCTACTTGTTCCTCTGCTGCCTTCACTACTTCATCTCTCAAAGCTACCCATTCTTCTTCTATTGTATTTCTTTCCCCCGTTCTTGTCAATCGTTCCCTAATGCTCTCCCTGTAACTCTCTACAACCTCTGGTTCTTTCAGTTTATCCATATCCCATCTCCTCAAATTCCCACCTTTTTGCAGTTTCTTTAGTTTTAATCTACAGTTCATAACCAATAAATTGTGGTCATAGTCCACATCTGCCCCTGGAAATGTCTTACAATTTAAAACCTGGTTCCTAAATCTCTGTCTTACCATTATATAATCTATCTGAAACCTGTCAGTATCTCCAGTCTTCTTTCATGTATGCAATCTTCTTTTATGATTCTTGAACCAAGTGTTATCTATGATTAAGTTATGCTCTGTGCAAAATTCTACCAGGCGGCTTCCTCTTTCATTCCTCACCCCAATTCCATATTCACCTACTACGTTTCCTTCTCTTCCTTTTCCTACTATCGAATTCTACTCACCCATGACTATTAAATTTTCGTCTTCCTTCACTATCTGAATAATTTCTTTTATTTCATCATACATTTCTTCAATTTCTTCGTCATCTGCAGAGCTAGTCGGCATATAAACTTGTACTAGTGTGGTAGGCGTGGGCTTCGTATCTATCTTGGCCACAATAATGCGTTCACTATGCTGTTTGTAGTAGCTTACCCGCACTCCTATTTTTTTATTCATTATTAAACCTACTCCTGCATTACCCCTATTTGATTTTGTATTTATAACCCTGTATTCACTTGACCAAAAGTCTTGTTCCTCCTGCCACCGAACTTCACTAATTCCCACTATATCTAACTTTAACGTATCCATTTCCCTTTTTAAATTTTCTTACCTACCTGCCCGATTAAGGGATCTGACATTCCACGCACCGACCTGTAGAACGCCAGCTATCTTTCTCCTGATAACAACGTCCTCCGGAGTAGTCACCGCCCGGAGATCCGAATGGGGACTATTTTACCTCCGGAATATTTTACCCAAGAGGACGCCATCATCATTTAATCATACGGTAAAGCTGCATGCCCTCGAGAAAAATTACGGCTGTAGTTTCCCCTTGCTTTCAGCCGTTCGCAGTACCCGCACAGCAAGGCCGTTTTGGTTAGTGTTACAAGGCCAGATCAGTCAATCATCCAGACTGTTGCCCCTGCAACTACTGAAAAGGCTGCTGCCCCTCTTCAGGAACCATACGTTTGTCTGTCCTCTCAACAGATACCCCTCCGTTGTGGTTGCACTTGCGGTACGGCTACCTGTATCGTTGAGGCACGCAAGCCTCCCCACCAACGGCAAAGTCCATGGTTCATGGGGGGGGGGGGGGGGGTCAGTACAGATAGGCGTTAATTAAATAACATACAATTAATTAAAAAACAGCGCCTCGGCATCTAAACATAACCTGAGAAGGTACGCAATGAAAGTCTTCTTTCACAGTCAGTATCAAGATACCAATACGATAAAAAGGGTTCGTAGAGGAATACAGAATTAATAAGGCGAAGCTTCCAGCAACCTGATCGGGCACTAATTACAGAGTGACCGAGTTTTGCAAGTTTAAATTTATATTTAGAGCGAAACGTGCATCCGCCGAAGGCGGTGGAGGAACGAGCTACAGAGCTTAAGAACCTGACAGAGCCAGGAACAAAGAGCACAGCAATACTCAACTTCAGAACGAGATCTAGACAGATGGCCAGCAACGTGGAGCCCGGTCTAACAAATCACAGTTCCACTCGCAACGGCCAAGTCGTCAAGCCCCAGCGCCACGCCCCACCTTACCGGACGAAATACGCTGCTCTGCGCACAACTGAAACATAAATCAACTACAACAGCACACTTGCGATTGCACATTGAAATTGCATAAAAGAATAAAACAATAACATTGAAACAGGAAGGCTCCTCAATTTTTTTAACTCAACCCTTAAAAATTCATTTAAACACTGCAATAGATACGTAAATAAGATTGTTCCCTGAAACGTAATAGCAACAGCTGAGTATTACCTTAAACGGGCAAGAGCCCACCAGAACTACACTTTCATGGAATAGTATTTCGTTACTCGTCAATTAAGTGCAAATTTGGGTTCAGAACCACCAACGCTGCCACAATTTTAGATATACCATCACTCAATAACGAGTAGGTCACCGGGTTTCCTTACGTCTGGCTGCAGATCTGTCATCAAGTGGTAGGAAACTAAGATGGGAAGCCCAAGATCCGTTATCACCTCACATGTGAAATAACTTTGATATACCAAACACGTCACTGAAGACAACATTAGTTAACCATTAACAACATATATGAGCACACAAGTGCACCCGTTTAAACTGAACACACGACCATATGTCCAGGCGAACGGTTAATGCCAGGCGTCGCTCCGGCAAGCTCTTCTTCTCAACATGCACTGCGTGGCGAGAAAGGTCAAACACCACGCCTCGTGCCGGAACCCAAACCTTTCCGCCGTCTCCGGCCGCAGCACTGCAGTAATACCACGCGCAGTGAGCATGCGCACCAAGCAAGGGCCAATCTCCCAACCGTGCTGTAACCGCAACCGACAGACCACAGAGTGAGAGCCGCTGCCTCGACGCTGCAGACTTAAGTAGCCGAACCTTCGGTGAACAACCGTCTCGCGACCGACCAAAGCGAAATCGATGGCAAAGGTGATAAGAAAGGGGTACAGGCGCCAGCCGCTCGACGCATCACAAAAGATGGGGCGGATCAAGGTTTTGTAGATATGGAGGACAGTGTAGGGGTGTAAAATCAAAGTTCGCACTGTTAGTATTAATAGTTTCAGTAGTTTAAGTCTATTGTGCCCTTCCTGTTGGATGTTTAGCAGATGAGGCTTATACGTTAGCCGTTGGTCGATAGTTAATCCAAGAAATTCTAGTGTGTTGGTTAACAGGACAGGACGATCGTAAATGGTGTAAAAGACATGGAGACGGAAGGTCCTATGCCGGCCGGGGTGGCCGAGCGGCTCTACGCGCCACAGTCTGGAACCGCGCGACCGCTACGGTCGCAGGTTCGAATCCTGCCTCGGCCATGGATGTGTGTGATGTCCTTAGGTTAGTGAGGTTTAAGTAGTTCTACGTTCTAGGAGACTGATGACCTCAGAAGTTGTCCCGTAGTGCTCAGAGCCATTTGAACGATTTGGAAGGTCCTATAATTATTGCCTGAGTTTTGGAAGGATTGATCTTCAGAACCTTCTGCTTACATCAGGAGGTAAAGTGGTCAAGTTGGGGTCAAGGTACCTTTGGGATTTCTGGAGTATAGGATAAAAGAAAAGAAATCGGTGTCATCAGCATACTGCAGAAGGTGGACAGGTGGAGGTGGTTTGGATGTATCAGTAGTGCAAAGCAGATAAAGGAGATAAGAGAGGACGGAACCCTGGGGCACATCTGCGGTGGGATGGAAGGTACGGGAACTGGTATTGTTAATGGTGGCAAAGTATGGACGATTTGAGAAGAAGGATCAGTAACGCGGACACAATTAACAGGAAGTGCGTAGATATGGAGTTTGAAGAGGAGACCGGTATGCTATACACGGTCGTAGGCGTTCTCCAGGTCGAGGGAGAGGAAGATAGCGGATTACGGCTCTGATGACAGTCAGAGAAGAAAATGTGTAAGCATGAACGCTCCAAATTCTGTGACAAATAGCGCGGATATGATGATCGGTAGCGAGAAAGACAGCTATGCCACCTCTCGGGCGATAAACCTAAAGCTTCGACACACACTCAGGGGCTGTCAATGAAACCGCGTGCTGCCGTCGGCCGTCCCGGCGCCCTCTGTCGAGAGCCACAGCCGATATACGTATCAGCGATGGCCTGTGACCATCCTCACCATTGCCTTCCTAGTATCTAATGCCACAATCGCAGCTTCATCCTTTGTACGATTAACAGTTCTTCTTTGTGGTCACTGTGATTTTAAAGTGACCAGCGCTGGATCCTAAGCTGTGCTGAGTTGGTATCACGAGTCCCTGTTCAGCAGATTAGTCGAGCAACGAATTTCCACTGCTTCTTTAATAACGCTGTCCCATTTCGAAGACACACCCTCAACAACTGACTCCCATGGCAGGTTCTTCCACAATTTAGTGACACAAAAGTGCTTCTCTCAAATATCACTGTCTCGGAAATATGTCTGAAACGTATTGTTTCATTTTAACTTTTATCATTACTGTTTTTAACCACCAGTGCAAGAAGTCGTCTATGGTATACCTAAAAACTTTCGTTTTATTTTTCACCCTTAGAAAAACTTTCAATTCAACGTAAATATCTCCGCTTCTGTTTCTTGTCTCTTCGTCTAATTTAATCTTTGCTCGTCAGTTGGGTGAAGTGCGGTTACCAGTACCGCCTGCCGCTGACCGATACCAGGAGAGAGGGGCAGGAGGGGGGGGGGGGACGTGCGGGAGGGAGAATGAAACAAAAACTAAAGGACGAGAATGTCGACGACTAAATTTTGGTGTTTTTGTGCTCCACTTTGTATTTCAATTAGATTACATCATGATCCGGCAGAGATTGCGAAGTAAGACACTGAGTTGTAAGGCGTATCCAGGAGCAGACACGGATTCAGACCACAATTTATTAATGATGAAGAGTAGGCAGAGGTTTAGCAGACTAATCAATATGAATCAATACGCAAATAAGTGGGATACGCAAATATCGAGGAACAAAGAGATACGTTTGAACTTCTCCAAGGCTGTAGATACTGCGATAACGAATAGCTCAGTGACCTGTAGAATTGAAGAGCAATGGACAGCTCTAATAGGGACAATCACAGAAGTTGGAAAGAAAAAATAAAGGTACAAAGAAAGTAACAGAGAAGAAACCAATGGTAACAGCAGAAATACTTTAGTTGATCAATAAAAGAAGGAAGTACATAAATGTTCAGGGTAAGCCAGGGACTTTTTTTCCGGTCATCAGTCTACTGACTGGTTTGATGCGACCCGCCACGAAAAGCCCTCCTATGCTAACCTCTTCATCTCAGAGTAGCACTTACAACCTAAGTCCTCAATTATTTGCTGGATGCATTCCAATCTCCGTCTTCCTTTACAGTTTTTGCCCTCTACAGTTCCCTCTAGTATCATGAAAGTCATTCCCCGATGTCTTCTATCATCCTGTCCCTTCTTTTGGTCAGTGTTTTCCACATACTTCTTTCCTCTCCGATTCTGCGCAGAACCTCCTCATTCCTCATTTTATCAGTCCACCTAATTTTCAATATTCATCTATAGCACTACATCTCAAATGCTTCGATTCTCTTCTGTTCCAGTTTTCCCAAAGTCCACATTTCAGAGTTCCAAACGTAAATCCTCAGAAATTTCTTAATCAAGGCATATATTTGATACTAGTAGACTTCACCTGGCCAGGAATGCACTTTTTCTCCATGCTTGTCTGCTTTTGATGCTTTTCTTGCTTCGTCAGTCATTGGTTATTTTACTGCCTAGGTAGCAAAATTACTGAACTTCATCTACTTCGTGACCATCAATCCCGATGTTAAGTTTCTCGCTGTTCTCATTTCTGCTACTTCTCATTACTGGCACTCGCTGTACTGCAGTAGTTCGAGTAACGAAGATTTTTGTAAGGGAAGTGATTAATGAAAGGTATAGGTTATTGTTAGTCACGGCCATTCTTTTGTAGGGATAATTGAAAGTCAGATTGCGTTGCGCTAAAAATATTTCGTATCAGTTTAGAGATGATCAGAATAAGTAAAGAGAGAAATGTCTGAGTACGTTCTTCGATGTATAAATTCAACAGTACGGATGAAAGACTACATCCCTGTCTTACACCCTTTTTAATCCGAGCTCTTTTTTATTGGTCGTCCACTCTTATTACTCCCTCTTGGCTCTTGTGCATATTGTGTATTAAGCTTCTCTCTCTATAGCTTACTTCTGTTTTTTCTCAGAATTTCGAACATCTTGCACTATTTTACATTGTCTAACGCTTTTCCGAAGTCGACAGATAATGTGAACGTGTCTTCATTATTCTCTAGTCCTGCTTCCATTATCAACCGCAACGTCAGAGTTGCCTTTCTGGTCCCTTTAGCTTTCCTAAAGCCAAACTGATCGTCATCGATTTTCTTTTCCATTCTTCTATACATTATTCTTGTCAGCAACTTGGATGCATGACCTGTTAAGCTGACTGTGAAATAATTCTCGCATTTGTCAGCTCTTCGGAATTGTGTGATGACGTTTTTGAGGAAGTCAGTTGGTATGTCGCCAGACTCATACATTCTACACACCAACGTGAACAGCCTGATTGTTGCCACTTCCCCCCACTGCTTTTAGAAATTTTTACTGAATGTTATCCATCCCTTCTGCCTTGTTTGCTCTCATGTCCTCCAAAGCTCTTTTAAATTCGATTCTAATACTGGATCCCATCCTCTTCTATATCGACTCCTGTCTCTTCTTCTATGACATGAGACAAATCTTCCCCCACATAGAGGTCTTCAATGTTCTTTTTCCACCTATACGCTCTCTCCCCTGCATTTAACAGTGGAATTCCCGTTGCACTCTTAATGTTACCACTCTCACAGTTAATTTTACTTAAGGCTGTTGTGACTTTCCTACATGCTGAATGAGCCCTCCCGACAAAAAATTCTTTTTCGATTTCTTCACATTTTTCATGCAGCCATTTCCTCTTAGCTTACCTAAAAACTAAACTCCGCCCGAGCAGGCCATGGAGGCCCAACAGTACCAACCGGCTGCAGCGTCATACGTATGTACATGTCTACATGAAAAATGTGAAGAAATCGAAAGGACTAATTCATCATATAGAAAATTGAAAACAAGCTTCGATGAAATTAAAAGCAAGGGTGGTAACATCAAGAATGCTATAGGAATTCCACTGTTAAATGCAGAGGAGACAGCGAATAGCTAAAAAGAGTGCATTGAAACTTCTATGAGGGGGAAGACTCGTCGGAGGGGATAGAAGAAGAAACAGGAGTCGATACAGAAGAGATAGGGGATCCAGTATTACTATCAGAATTTAAGAGCGCTTTGGAGGACTTAAGATCAAATAAGGCAGAAGAGATAGATAAAATTCCACAATTCCACCAGAAGTTCTAAGATCATTGGAGGAAGTGGCAACGAAACGATTATTCACGTTGCTGTGTAGAACGTACGAATCTGACGATATACCTTCTGACTTGCGAAAAAATGCCGTCCCCACAATACCGAAGACAGCAAGAGCTCACAGGTGCGAGAATTGCTGTACAGTCTGCTTAACAGCTCATGCATCAAAGTTACTTACAACAAGCATATACCGAAAAATGGAAAAGTAAATTGAGGATTTGTTAGATGACGATCAGTTTGGCCTTAGGAAAGGTAAAGGAACCAGAGAGGCAATTCTGACGTTGCGGTTGATAATGGAAGCAAGAGTAAAGAAAGGTATTTGTTGACCTTGAAAAAGCATTCGACAGTGTACAATGGTGTAAGTTGTTCAAAATTCTGAGGAAAGCAGAAAAAAGATCCAAGAGCTAATAATAAGAATGGAAGACCAAGAACGAAATGCTCGGATTAAAAAGGGTGTAAGACATGGATGTAGTCTTTCACCGCTACTGTTGAATTTATATATCTAAGATGCAATGAGGGAAATAAAGGAAAGTTTCAAAGTGGAATTAAAACCCAAGGTGAAGAGATATCAATGATGACATTGCTTTACTCAGTGAAAGGGCAGAAGAATTACGGGATCTGCTGAGTAGAATGGCCAATCTAATGAATACAGAATATGGACTCAGAGTAAATCGAAGAAAGACGAAAGTAATGAGAAGCAGCACAAATGATAACAGCGAGAAATTTATCAGGATTGATGGCCACAAAGTAGCTGAAGCTAAGGATTCTCCAACGTAGGCAGCAAAATAACCTATGAAGGACAGAGCATGGAGGACATCAAAGGCAAAGTATCACCAGAAAAAAGAGCATTCCTGGCCAAGAGAAATCTACTATTATCAAACATAGGCCTTAATTTGAGGAAGAAGTTCCTGAAAATGTTCCTTTGGAGCCCAGCATTGTATGGTAGTGAAACATGGGTTATGGAAAAACTGGAACAGAGGAAAATCGAAACATTTGAGCTGTGGTGCTACAGACGAATGTTTGGAAATTAGGTGGATAGATAAGGTAACGAATGAGGTGGTTCTGAACAGAATCGGAGAGGAAATGAATATTTGGAAAAAGTGACAAGGTGAAAGAACAACATGATACGACATCTGTTGACACATCAAGTAATAACTCCAGTGGCATTGGAGGGAAGCTGTAGAGGGCAAATTCTGTAGAGGAAGACAGACTGGAATACATCCAGCAAATAACTGAGGACGAAGGTTGCAAACGCTATTTTGAGATGAAGAGATTGGCACAGGAAAGGAATTCGTAGTGGGCCGTATCAAGTCAGTCAGAAGATTTATGACTAAAAAGAAAATAGAACTGTGTGTGTACCGGGGGGGGGGGGGGGGGGACTGAGACAATGTTTCGGCGTTGCAGATTTCGCTGCCTGGTCCAGGCGTGTTAGATGCATCTCCACGTTGCGAAATGTTTTTCTGCTGTACGAAGTCCCGCAGCTGCAGGGAATCTTTTAGACAGCAGGAAGCTTTCATAAGACAAGATCATCTTTCACTGCGCCTAAAGAGCTCTGAGTTTCGTTGGCGGATGAAAGACGAATTCTATTCTCCAGTAGTCTCCCTGTATTGTAAGAAACACCGCCGTCGTATGGCATGAAGACCATTCCGCTTCGGTATTCACTTTGTTCCAGATCCTAGATTTGTTCAACACGCGGCGGACGTAAGGCACAACGGAGCTCCTGTTCAGAGTATGCATTTTTTAAAAATACGGTACGGAAGTGTTGTAGCTCACCGGATAAGCTGTTTGAATCCGAATGGCTCGTGCCCTGTGGACCAACATACTAAGCAGGGCAGGATGGTGGCAATGGTCTGTAAGTCCTCCCTCCTCCGCATCAGCACGCCCGGGAACGATAGCTCACTGTTTCTCTCCATCTCCGTGGTAAACTTGAAATTCGGATGAAAAAAAATTAGCGTGGCAAAAATGAATCCAACGTGCAGTGCCGTGGTTCCAGTAAAACAAAGGTGTGATCCACGTATTGCCAATAGCACCTACGATTCAACTCCTCTGACTGGAGGGCTCTTTCCTAGAAACTTTCCGTAAAAGGACTCGCCAGAGTGGGTAACAATGGCCTATCCATTGCGACTCCGTCAGTCTGCTCAAAGTAATGGCATTGAATAAATAGTAAGACAAGGTGGGCACGTGCTTAAACAAAACTAGGAATTCGTCGTGCGTTACCCCCAGCTGGAAGAAAGTGAGAAACAAAGAGGAATGGTCGCCTTGCCATACATCGGCGGTGTTTCTTCGAAATAGGTCGATTGTTGGAGGAACGTAAAGTTAAATGTGTCTTTCATCCGCCATCGAAACTCAGAGCTCTTTTGTGCTCAGTGAAAGATGATCTTGTTTTAAGAACTTCTAGTGCCTATAAGATCCTGTGTAGCTGCGGAACTTCCTCCATTGGACAAACATGTCGCACTGTGGAGGGCAGATGCGTCGAACATCATCTAGCGAAATCTTCCAACGAAGCAACCTGTGACCGACGCAGTCGAGTAGACAACTCAGCCACTACTCACGGTTTCGTCGATAAAAGTCTGCCCATGGTGAAGAACACTACGCAACTCGACAACGTTAGCAAAATGGAATTCATGAGCATTCTCTGATGTAAACTGAATAGATAAAACTGAAATCATGACGTAGTCTGTGTCGGTGGCAGGGCACTTTTTGTAGATGAATATGCCGTAGTAATTGGATTTTCAGGTGCCGATATTTCACCTTTTTAATTTTCAAGTATTTTTAAGTGTGTTAAGCTTGTATGTGTAGTCACTTTTGCAATAAGTTGATGTTAGCTGCGTCCTAGAATTTGGGCAGATGATCATTCTCTTCTGACGTGTATTGGCAGGGTAGTTCTAGCAGCGGACGACGCGTTCCTGTTTCCTGGGCCCCGAACAGAGACGTGTTTTCTGTGGTGTCACCACCAGACACCATACTTGCTGGGTGGCCTTTAAATCGGCCGCGGTCCGTTAGTATACGTCGGACCCGCGTGTCGCCACTATCAGTGATTGCAGACCGAGCGCCGCCACACGGCAGGTCTAGTTTAGAGAGACTCCCTAGCACTCGCCCCAGTTGTACAGCCGACTTTGCTAGCGAGGGTTCACTGCCTACATACGCTCTCATTTGCCGAGACGACAGTTTAGCATAGCCTTCAGCTACGTCCTTTGCTACGACCTAGCAAGGCGCCATTACCAGTTACTACAGGGTGTTACAAAACGGTACGGCCAAACTTTCAGGAAATATTCCTCACACACAAATAAAGAAAAGATGTTATGTGGACATGTGTCCGGAAACGCTTAATTTCTATGTTAGAGCTCATTTCAGTTTAGTCAGTATGTACTGTACTTCCTCGATCCACCGCCAGTTGGCCCAATTGAAGGAAGGTAATGTTGACTTCGGTGCTTGTGTTGACATGCGACTCATTGTTCTACAGTACTAGCATCAAGCACATCAGTACATAGCATCAACGGGTTAATGTTCATCACGAACGTGGTTTTGCAGTCAGCGCAATGTTTACAAATGCGGAGTTGGCAGATGCCCATTTGATGTATGGATTAGCACGGGGCAATAGCCGTGGTGCGGTACGTTTGTATCGAGACAGATTTCCAGAAGTAAGGTGTCCCGACAGGAAGACGTTTGAAGCAATTGATCGGCGTCTTAGGGAGTACGGAACATTCCAGCCTATGACTCGCGACTGGGGAAGACCTAGAACGACGAGTACACCTGCAATGGACGAGGCAATTCTTCGTGCAGCTGACGATAACCCTAATGTCAGCGTCAGAGAAGTTGCTGCTGTACAAGGTAACGTTGACCACGTCACTGTATGGAAAGTGCTACGGGAGAACCAGTTGTTTCCGTACCATGTACAGCGTGTGCAGGCACTATCAGCAGCTCATTGGCCTCCACGGGTACACTTCTGCGAATGGTTCCTCCAACAATGTGTCAATCCTCATTTCAGTGCAGATGTTCTCTTTACGGATGAGGCTTCCTTCCAACGTGATCAAATTGTAAATTTTCACAATCAACATGTGTGGGCTGACGAGAATCGGCACGCAATTGTGCAATCACTTCATCAACACAGATTTTCTGTGAACGTTTGGGCAGGCATTGTTCGTGATGTCTTGATTGGGCCCCATGTTCTTCCACCTACGCTCAATGGAGCACGTTATCATGATTTCATATGGGATACTCTACCTGCGCTGCTAGAACATGTGCCTTTACAAGTACGACACAACATATGGTTCATGCACGATGGAGCTCCTGCACATTTCAGTCGAAGTGTTCGTACGCTTCTCAACAACAGATTCGGTGACCGATGGATTGGTAGAGGCGGACCAATTCCATGGCCTCCACGCTCTCCTGACCTCAACCCTCTTGACTTTCAATTTATGGGGCATTTGAAAGTTCTTGTCTACGTAATCCCGGTACCAAATGTAGAGACTCTTCGTGCTCGTATTGTGGACGGCTGTGATACAACACGCCATTCTGCAGGGCTGCATCAGCGCATCAGGGATTCCATGCGACGGAGGGTGGATGCATGTATCCTCGCTAACGGAGGACATTTTGAACATTTCCTGTAACAAAATGTTTGAAGTCACGCTGGTACGTTCTGTTGCTGTGTGTTTCCATTCCATGATTAATGTGATTTGAAGAGAAGTAATAAAATGAGCTCTAACATGGAAAGTAAGCGTTTCTGGACACATGTCCACAAAACATATTTTCTTTCTTTGTGTGTGTGGAATGTTTCCTGAAAGTTTGGCCGTACCTTTTTGTAACACCCTGTATAAGTCATATATTCTGAACAGATAATATTGTGAATCATGTACCGTCAAGAGCGATGTTCATCATTAATGGATTAAAGTTGAGTATCAAACTACTTACGTCCGCTTTCTGAATTCTAATTCCTTGTCATGTTCCAGACCTCACGTCAGTATAGTCCTTCCGTCCTGACGCTAGCCTGTGTGAGCTAAAACGCGTGCATTTCGGCCTCCACTCGTAACACGGTGTTGGCTCTTCTGCCAACACAACATTTTCTTTCTGCTGCGGCGACACTTCCGTCGTCGCACAACGTCTAGGTTGGTCCGCAGTCAGGCGCTTCTACCAGACGCCTTGTGTTGGCTCAAGATAAGTAAATTTGAGTGTTTCATATTTTCAATGGTGGAGTGTCGCCTGTTAATTCCGCTACTCTCAATCTATTCAATATTGTGAATTCAGAAAGCACTTAAGCTTTGAAGCGTGTTGTGCAAGTCCATAGCTCCTTGTCACTATATTTGCTCCTTAACTACTTGTTCAAACCTTGCACCCTTCTTACTAGTTCTGGAATGTGTTAAGATTTAAAGCCCATTATTTATGAGGCTGAGGGTTTCCTTATTATCCACACCCATTAGCTAACTTCATTCATTCTGAATCTCGCCTGCTCGTTGCCTGTTGGCTGTGATAGCCGTCTGCCGTAATTTGCCAACTTTTCTTGAATTTAGGGGGACTGCATATCTATTTAAGGCTCACTGTTAACATTTCTCTTGGTGTGTTTCACTCTGGAGTCACATTTAAATTGTGTGTCTTCCCAGAAAGTCACGTATTTTGAAGGACTGTGTATTTATTCAAGAGTCCTTGTCAATGTTTCCGCTGGTGTGTTCCAGCTGGGAGTCAAATTTAAATTGTGTGCCTTCCCCGATTTTCCTGTATTTTATTGCTTAAGGGATTTTATTAAGGTTTCTAAATTATCAAGGGCTTTCCAACAGCAATACTCAGAGGCATATTTACTATCCTTTCTGTATTTTGGCTGGGCGTTGTCTATTTGTTCAAGGTGTTATCCACTCTTGGGATTGTTAATTCCTTTAGTGGCAGTCATTTGTAATTCATTTTATTCGTAAAACTCAGTTTGTTGAACCAGCCTGCAGTCACACCTAGTTGATGTGACTTCTTGCCTGTTTTGGGGACTTGCTTTAAGCGCCATTCTCAATGGTATAAGTAGTTAAAGTTTTTATTAATGAATGGATGCTGCTCAAGTTCTTTAAATTATTGTGAGCATTGTTATTCAATTTATGACAAGGTTTTTAATTTGTAATCACAATACTTGTTGTTAAATAATTAAGTGTATTCCATGAAATGACAAATTATGAAATATGTTGGTCCAACTTCCATGCGTTTTTCCTTAAAATTATCCTAATATTTGTTGTGAGGAATTAGTATCAACAGTTCCGCGAAGCCCAGTACAAGAGGCACCACATGACGAGTGCAGAAGAACTACACTACTCTGTCAAACGACGCGTTGACGAGATAGAGATGATGAAGAGATACCAAGCGACTGCGCCGCAGAAGCGTCGCGCAGAAACGTCAAAGAACCAGAAGGAGCGTCGGTGACTGAAAGATAAGAAACTAACCATCTACAACCATCTTTGGTACCACTGGTGACCATTTACAATACACAGGATTACCTTGACCTCAACAAGGCGCTCAGCTTGCTTGGTGACAGCGGTCTGAAGGCCATTTATCAGCAGGACAGAATGAAATATCATTTCCAAACGTTCGCAGGCCAGCAACAAGTCATGTCCTTTTTCGAAAGTCACGGCACCCATTTTTTCACTCACCATTCTCTGGAGGACAAAAAGATCAAAGTTGTCATTAATCGACTATCAGAACAGATTTCTGAGATAGAAGTGCTCAAAGCTCTACGTTAAAAAAGCTTAGAGTCATCGATGTACATCGGTACCACAATGAAGACCAGGAAACAAAGAAACTGGTCCCGGAATCAGTGTATTGCATACGGGTACCGAACGGAAAGGACAAACATAAGATCTACGATCTGAAGTACCTCTTCTACACGAGAGTGCGTGTAGAAACAACCTACGACTCGAAGGACGGTCCACTCTAGTGTAAACTATGCCAACGGTGTGAACACACGGCCAGTTACAGCCACCTCCTACGGAGATGTGTCTCTGTGGTGGCCATCATAAATCAGCGGACTGACAAGTACCGAAAAACGGAGAAACCTAAATGCTCCAGTTGCGGAAAGGAGCACCTCGCGACCTTCCGCGGCTGCGAAATATACCAAACGCTTTTGAGAAAGTATAAAGTGAAGAACACCCATCAGCTACCATGACAGAAGACCTGTGTCATCAACAATACCAGACAGGAAGAGCAACACGACAACTTACAACGACAAGCCTCGACAGTGGGCGAAACGGTGACATCTCACCTGCCTACACAAGTGACAACAGCAGCTCTGCACGACTCGCGACCACGTCTTTTACCACTCCCCAGAGAACTAGCGAATTTCACAAAGGAACCCATCACTCCGGCCATCACGGATACGCCTCACTGCATCAAAAGCTGACCGCCATTCTCTCACTGGTAGTGAATCTTATCAAAGCATTCGTTTGGCTGTAGAATGGACAACGGGTGCCCCGGAACTCAAGTTATACATTTGGAACGCAAATAGTGTCAAAACGAAGAAGACAGAACTAATTGACTTCCTGACGTGTCACGGCATTAATTTCCAGCTCATTTCGGAGACGTGTCTAAAAGAGTCGACACAGTTTCGCATATGGAACATGCACGTGTACCGTAAGACCGGGTCGGTCAAAGAAGGACCGGGATTGCCATCCTTGTCAAAAAAAATAATTCATCATCACGAGGAACATCTTCCACGGCTACGACAATTGGAAGCTACGGCGGTCACCATCTCCACCGCCCAGGAAGCATCACGTTCGTTACTGCATACCTCAGTCCAGACAAGCACTTATTACCTGAAGACAGTTTCGACAGGGTCCTGCTGGGATGCTGCCTCAACAGCAAGCACACTGTTCGCTCGAAACGCGAGGAAAACTGAATTGTGAATTTTCTTTCAAAACCTTTTCTTAAGAATTTACTTTATTTACTAGCGATTCATCAAGAACATTAACACATTTAATCACACTCTGTGAGTAGTTGCCAATGGGCAACTGGTGACACAAATTAAATTTGTTTTTCAATAAATGGAAATTTCATTCCTAAAAGCCTTTTTTTAAACAGATTTAAAAATTATAATCAGAAAGCACCCTGTAATTATCTAGTTACAATTTATTCAGAGGCAAAAATAACAGTTTTTTTTTATAGTATGAGCTTTCGGGCTGAGAACCTTGCCGCTCAATTTTAACACGGCCGTAGTCACGACCGCTCGCAACAACCTCTGAAAAACTACACTGGTGCAAATCTGCAACACACCAGATTACTTTAAACAAAAAATTTTTAACAACTCACACAAACACATAAAGTATGCACCCCGTCAGAGGGATGGAAATGGTACAACACTCACATTAAAAATTATTTGCCACCGAAAGTGCAACTTGTTTTTAAAAGAACTCTTACGGTGGAAGGGTGGCAACTTTATATACTAAAAAGACCATTTAAATAAAATCCATTAAATGCAGTTTTACATAACATGTACCAACATGCTCTACATTACACATACAACACCTCGCAAGATGATAGGTAAGATGAAAACATATTTCAGGAATTTGGCCTTTACACCTTAAGCAATAAATTAGTTAACACCGAATCCGACAAACATGACAGAGGCAGCTATTAACGTATGGCAGATTGACAGGGGGATTACAGAACAACCCGAACCGCAGATTGCTCTAACCCGCCCCAACTCCACAAGGCAAAACGGACCACCCAATTCATAAATAACGACCTTCCCACGGGTTGGCAAACGGAGAAGAATGATGGGACGACCCCAAAACAAAGATGCTGGTGACCTCATCAAGAAAACAAGTAGACTTTTAACAAGTAAATGAAACAACATATCTCCAATCACTTAACTTCTGATAAACTGCGATGTCTGGCGAAGACCTGGCGCAGCACCCCCAACCCTCTCCCGAACCGTCCGCTGCCAGCCGCTTCAACGGACGCAGGAAGACGCTCCGATCTCCCGTCTCACTGCGTCGCAGCTCGCCCCGGCCAGCCCGATGTCTTAGTTTGACTCCTGTTGCTCTCGTGTCGAACGCGAAGCCACTACCCCTTTCTATACGGCGCGGCTCACTGGACTCACGTGGGTACCTCACATGCGCCGACGCTCAAGGCGGACCAGTCATCTTACTGCGCGACCGACCAACCGACCGATCCAACCGCCAACGACCGATGCCCAAGCAACTCGAGCAGACTGGCGGCCTAACGCGCAGACTCAGTAGCACTCCGACGACAGACAATCACTCACTGCCGCACAAATGCGAACGAGAAACAGACCAGCAACTGGTGACGCGAGACTGACCCAGCCTCACTCGGACTGACCAACTGACCAGACTCGCCTGACTGACCTCCTGCGGAGCTCATAACGTCCCTTAAATGCACGTGAACAGGCTACCTTTCCGCTTTCCCACCAGAGGGAGACACCAAAGCTGCGATTGCCACAGCGGCGCCACCGCCAGAAACGGGGGGCGACTGCTTCACACAACCCGCTGCGTCGCGCTCTTCAAAACAGCAGTTTTTACCACGGCTCAAAAACGAATCCAAAATTTAAACAATTATTCGGTCTAGATGAGAAACTGTACATTACTGTGGTCAGTCCGTGGGGCCCTACGAGAGTGCCGCATTTTGTCCACCAGCAAGCAGACGTCATTTATATACCGGTTCTCAAGAATATCAACATCAACCTCCAACTCCAGGAGATCAGTGACTTATCATTAGATCGCAAGCCGGTAATAGTAATACTGGAGAGGGCACACGTCCCATTGCCGCCACATAGCACAAGGCAGACCGACTGGCTACAGTTTCGGTATTTTCTGCACGAAAATGTTCAGCCTAAGTGAGATTTCTGATCGAAGGCCGCCATCGACGCAGCGATGCAGATGTCAACAACCAAAATCCAAACCGTAAAACGCCGGTCAAAAACAAGAATTTTTCAACCAGATGTCAACTTTGAAGCATTCCTCCCACGTCTTCAAACTATCAAAACACAATGGAACTCCTCCCAGAAACGTTGAATCCAATTTATGGATCCTGAGGATATAAGACCGATGTACCAACTGAACATGGAAATTTACAAATGTCGTAGAACGGCGTCAGAATGTCTGGGAAACCAAGATGTCAGACTTCTTGCTAGTAACGCGTGGCAAGTGGTAAGTGATGAAGAAACTGCGTCTCCAAAAAGACACCAAAACCAGCCGGACGTGGCGTAGATGGTTTGATATACGACCCAATGGCACAAGCGGAATTATATGCCGACGCATATCAGCAGCAGATGAGAACTCCATCTCCACCGGAACAAGATGAAGTGCTACGCTACTAGGAACACGTCCAGACAGCATGATCTTCCAGATTGTACCAACGCAATTCCACCCACAGTTTTCCACTCCGGCGGAAATTAAAAAAAAAAAAAAAAAAACCATAAATCGGCCAACATCGCGCCGGGACACGACTTCGTCTCCAAGACTTAAAACATCTTCTCTGGAAGCCGCTGACCCCAATCAGAAAAATTGTCAACAAGTGTCTTCATCATAGATAGTTCCCAGAGACGTGGAAGACGGCCAGGGTGCCTCTGCCGAAAACTGGGAAGTATCTCTTGCTTCCGAACGGTTAGCACCCAATCAGTCTACTACCAACGCTGACGCGGCTCCTCGAACGGGTATTATTCAAGAGGTTCAAGACACTTTGGTACGGGATAATGTACTGCGACTGGAACAGTTTGAATTCCAAAGTAAACTCTCCGCCAAACTTCAACTCCTGTGTATTACCGAAACCGTACAAGACTCCTTTAATAAACGGTATTCGACAGTTAAAGTGCGCTTGGATCTCGAAAAAGCTTCGGATAAAGTATGACGTGAGAGTTAATTGTCAAGCTGCACCAAACCATCACCATAAACGACTGCTACGTGAAACTACTTGACAGCTGCCCTCAAGATATGAAACTGTATGCGTGTGTCGATAACAATAACTGTGCCAAGAAACCAGTCCACGCCGGTATCCACAGGGATCTGTAGTCTCGCCAGCACTTTTCATCGCCTATATCAACGGCATACCCGCAGTACCGCATGTGTCAGTTAGCCCTTATGCCAACGATAGAGCGTTTTTAACAAGAGACGGAAAATTAGATCAAGAGATTGCGAGACTGTAGCGACAGCTGGGTCTTATGGCGCGATGGGCACAAGTACACAAGATCATCAACCTGGATAAAACAGTGGCAATTATTTTCACAAGACGCCGACCGGCTATCCGTACGAGGCTCCAAATCGGAAATGAACCTATGCCTTGGTCCCGGTGGGAAAATAACTGGGCGTTTACCTGGGCACGAAACAAATCTTCACCCATCAAGTCGCAGATAAGAAGACAGCCAAACTAAGAATGTGCCCACACTACTCTGTAGGGCGACTTCCTGGGACGCAACTTGCGAAACCAATTTCAGATAGCTCCAAGTCTTACAAAACAGATGTTTCCGACGGAGCACATTGGAAGATGAGGACAACGGAACTCCACGATGCACTGCACGAAAAAACTGCGAGAAAAGGCCCGAAAGCTGTTTGACAAGATCAGCGCCCTATGTCACACCACTCAACTGTTAGCGACAGGGGGCACAATCGTTCTCCAACGATGGCATAAATGTGAACTTCGACTATCGATCCTGGCAGACGATGGAGGTTAGCCGGCAGGACACAAAATAACCTCAAGTACAGCTCACAGTAAAATAAAGCCCACCTTTGTCTACCGAACGCCTGTAAATACAGAACAATAAACGAAACCTGAGACCTGTCTCCTACCTAAAACACACGCAGCAAAATCGCCAAAGATGGAACTTCACAAACTGAGTAAGTCTATTACAGGGTGGTCCACCTCTCGTCCTTATGCAACAAGTTATTCAGCTTGGAGTCGATTGATGTTGGATGTCCTGCTGAGGGATTTAATGCCAAATTTTATCCAGTTAGCTAAATTGTCAATATCCGAAATGGTTACAGGGACCTGCCCATAGTGTTCCAAATGTTCTCAATTGGGGAAAGACGCGGCGACAGGAAGACATGACGTAGAAACTCTCACTGTGTGCAGGGGGGTGTGGGTGGGATGGGGGGGCATTATCTTCCTGAAATGACAGCCCAGGATGGCTTGCCAAGAAGGGCAACAAAACTGGCCGTACGATATCGTCGATGCACCGGTGTGGTGTAAGGGTGATGCAGATGACAACCAACAGGGCCCTCCTTGAAATGAAATGGTACCCCAAACCACCACTCCCAGCTTTGGGGTCGTGCGGCGGTCGACAGTCAGGTTGGTATCCCAACGCTGTTCATCGGGGCTCCGTTCTAAGGGGCTCTCATCATTCAATTCCAGTCAATGAGATTACAGGCCTAATGAGCCCGACTCCCTTGCAAACGGGCTTGTAGGTGCGGAGAGGTCAATAGCAGTCAGCGCAAGGGGCGCCGTGAGCTCAGCAGCCGCCTATTAACGGTCCTTGTGGTCACTGAAGCACCAGTTGCAGGTCGGATAGATGATGATGATGAATCCGGGGCTGTGAGTGTCTCTCTGATGATTGCTTGGTCCTCACGTTCTGCCGTCTCTCTAGATCCAACAGCCTTCTTCTCGACGCTGTTCGACCAATGTTCATTCCTTCCGGCCTACATTCTTGACTAGTGGCATCGGTCCCATCCAAATGTCTAGCGATTCGCCGATTATTCCCATCTGTTTCTTTGAACCCAACTACACATCCTCTCTCGAATGCTTGCATCTGCTTATATTGTTCACGCGCTTGTCTGTAAGGCATAGTTACTGCCGAACTGAGAACACGGAATGAAATTCGCAAAAATTTTATTCCCTGGTACTGATATGTTCCCTGTTGACTATCCTTGTCAGCTGCTCGGTGAACCTGCGTTGCAGCATCACAAGTACCAGGTGACCTAAAAGTCAGTATAAATTTGAAAACTGAATAAATCACGGAATAATGTAGATAGAGAAATACACATTGACACACATGCTTGGAATGACATGAGGTTTTATTAGAACCAAAAAAATACAAACGTTCAAAAAATGTCCGACAGATGGTGCTTCATCTGATCAGAATAGCAATAATTAGCATAACAATGTAATACAAAGCAAAGGTGATGTTCTTTACAGGAAATGCTCAATACGTCCACCATCATTCCTCAACAATAACTGTAGTCGAGGAATAATCTTGTGAACAGCACTGTAAAGCATGTCCGGAGTTATGGTGAGGCACTGGCGTCGGATGTTGTCTTTCAGCAACCCTAGAGATGTCGGTCGATCACGATACATTTGAGAATTCAGGTAACCCCAAAGCTAATAATCGCACGGACTGAGGTCTGCGGACCTGGGAGGCCAAGCATGACGAAAGTGGCGGCTGAGCACACGATCATCACCAAACGACGCGCGCAAGAGATCTTTCACGCGTCTAGCAATATGGGATGTTTTTTGCCTTTTTCGGTTCTAATAAAACCCCATGTCATTACAAGCACGTGTGTCAATTTTTACCTTTCTATCTACATTATTCCGTGGTTTATTAAGTTTTCAAATTTATACTGACTTTTTGATCACCCGGTATATCCAATGGCCGCCAATGTTTACAGTTTTGCAATTTCCGTCGATACCTGAATGAATTTCAGTTTGTATTACTTTTTCGTGGTGAGACAAAAAATGTACATTATCTTGTTTTGAAGAAACGGTTAATTCAACAATTAGTTTCTTAGTCATCAGTATGGTGACATTTTAGTTTGTATCCTCCAGCTTTTATGCTTAACGAGTTGTTCTTGTGGACTTCGCTTCCCCTTATGGCTTTTGTTCCTGATTCGAAGAAGAACTGCACGATCCGTCACAGATGTTTTTACACAGCCTGAGTGTTTCATGTGACATCAACGGACTACACTCGGAATGTTACAAGAAATACGACATGCATCGTGGAGGGCATTGCTGGCAAAACTCAGAAAACCTTTCAGAATCATTCACAAAAACACACTATTTTTTTTTCAGTACATACCTCCCGCAATGTAACCATGAGAAACTTGTGTGCATAGAGAAGAGTATCGAAGTCTTCCTTCCTCCATACCACCGGCGAATGCAATAGGAATGTTGGAATTGGTTTGAGCAGAATTTAGCGTGCCCTTGGCGAAGAGCTGTTTAGAGCGGAGAATAATGCCGGTACGTCACAAAGGAAATCTGAAAAGGGAAATGCAAAAGCTCAATCTATACATAGTAGCGGTCAGTGAAGTAGAAAGAAAAGAAGACAAAGTTTCCTGGCCAGATGAATATCAGGTTATGTCAACAGCAGCGTAAAGTGATATAATGGGAGTAGCATTGGTTATGAACAGAAAAGTGGGGTAGAGAACTTGTTACTGTAAACAGTTCAGTGATAGGATTGTTCAAATCAGAATCGAACGCCGATGCCGCAAGCAGGAGCTAAAAAGATAGAAAAAGAATATGAGGATATTGAACGGGTAATTCAGTGCGTGAAGACAGATGAAAATCTAATTGTGATGGGGGATTAGAATACGATTGTAGGGGAAGCAGTAGAAGAAATGGTTGTTGGAGAATATGTGCTTGGTACTACAAATGAGAGAGGAGAAAACTAATTATATTACGAAATAAATTTCCGTTAGTAATAGAGAGTAATCTGTACAAGAATGATAAGAGGAGGAAGTACACCTGGAAAAATCGGGAGATATGTGAAGATGTCAGATTAAATCATGGTCAGACAGGGATTCCGAAATCAGATATGGGTTGTCACCCGTACCCAAGAGCAGATATAGATTCAGATCACAATTTAGTGATGATGAAGAGTAGGCTGAAGTTTGAGAGATTAGTCAGGAAGGATCAATACGTAAAGAAGTGGGATATGGAATGAGGAGATACGCTTGAAGTTCTCTAATGATACGATAAGCAACAGCTCAGTAGGCATTTCAGTTGCAGAGGAATGGACATATCTAAAAAGGCCAAACACAGAAACTGGAAAGAAAAACATAACTGCAAAGGAGGTAAGTGCGAAGAAACCATGGGTAAGAGAAGAAAGATCGATCAAGAAAGGAAGTACAAAAATGCTAAGGAGCATTCAGGAATACAGAAATACGAGTGCCTTAGGTGTGAAATAAACAGGAGGTGCGGGGAAGCTAAGGTGAAATGGCTGCATGAAAAATGTGAAGAAACAGAGAAACAAATGATTCTCGGAAGGACTAATTCAGCATACAGGAAAGTCAAAACAGCCTTCGATTAAATTAAAACCAAGGGTGGTAACATTAAGAGTGCAATGGGAATTCCACTGTTCAATGCAGAGCAGAGACTGGATAGGCGGAAATAGTGCACTGAAGGCATTTGTGAGGCGAAAGACTTGTCTGATGTGGTAGAAGAAGAAACAAGAGTCGATAAAGAAGAGATAGTGGATGCAGTATTAGAATCAGAATTTAAAAGAGCTTTGGAAGACTTAAGATAAAATAAGGCAGAAAGGATAGCTGAAGTTCCATCAGAATTTCGAAACTCATGGGGGCAAGAGGCAACATAAGAAAAATTCACGTTGATGTGTATAATGTAGATTTCGCAAAAATATCATCCACACAACCCCGAAGATTGCAAGAGCTAACAAGTGCGAGAATTATAGCACAATTAGCTTAACAGTTCACACATTCAAGTTGTTGACAAGAATAATGTACAGAAGAATGTAAAGAAAACTGAGGATGTGTTACATGACGATCAGTTTGGCTTTAGGAAAGGTAAAGCCACCAGAGAGGCAGTTCTGACGTTGCGTTCTATAATGGAAGCAAGACTAAAAAAAAATCAAGGCACGTGTGTAAGATTTGTTAGTCTCGAAAAAGCTTTCGATAAAGCCAAATGGTCCAAGAACGTCGAAAGTCTGAAGAAGAGATGTGTGATATACAACATGCGCAAGGGCCAAGAGGGAATAACAGGAGCGGAAGACCAAGAACGAAGTGCTCGGATTAAAAAGGGGTGAAACATCTAAGGAACACTGACGGAAATGAGAAAAAAAGGTTGAATAGTGAAATTTAAATTCGAGGGGAAAGGATATCAATGATAAGATTCGCTTACGACATTGCTATCCTCAGTGGGAGTGAAGAAGAATTACAGGATCTACTGAACGGAATGAAGAATCTAATGAGTACAGAATACGGATTGAGAGTAAATCGAAGAAACACGAAAGTAATGAAAAGTAGCAGAAATGAGAACACCAAGAAAATTAACATCAGGATTGATGATCACGAAGCAGATGAAGTGAAGGAATTCTAACACCCTGGCAGCAAAATAACTCATAACGGACGGAGCAAGAAGGACGTCAAAAGCAGACTAGCATTGCCAAAAAGGGCATTCTCGGCCAAGAGAACTCTACTAGTATCAGACATACATCTTGAGTAAAAAATTTCTGAGAATGTACGTTTGGAGCGATGAGTATATGAATAGTATCTTTTCTGTGTATATAAGATGCAACGAAGTTCGTCAGTTTGTTGAAAAGTCTCTCGTTAATCTTTAAAACATTCCGATAATCATCTAGATCTGCAACAAACTCTGTTAGTATTTTAGTATGGCCGTGTGTACAACGCCTTCCAAGTCACTTTTTCGCCCACCACCGCTTCCTGTTACTTTTCTGCTTTGTAGCGCGTAGTGGTTGCAATTGCAATGCTACGAGTTCTAAATCATCGGGCGCCGACATGTTTGCTAAGAAGGCAGAGTTCTAATTAACGCGTTCCAGGCATAAAGATCCGCAATAGTACTGTACTGTTTTCGGTCCCCCATTTACGTGCAATATATTGACACAATGTTAGACCCCAATAACTGAGCGTCTGAGGGTCCCTTTAGAACACTCGAAACACTCGAGCTATATATATATATATATATATATATATATATATATATATATATATATATATATATATATATATATATATATATATATATATATGGCCATTAAAATTGCTACACCACTAAGATGACGTGCTACAGACGCGAAATTTAACCGGCAGGAAGGAGATGCTATGATATGTGATTCGCTTTTCAGAGCATTCACACAAGGTTGGCGCCGGTGCCGACAGATACAACGTGCTGACATGAGGAAAGTTTGCAACAGATTTCTCATACACAAACAGCAGTTGACCGGCGTTGCCTGGTGAAACGTTGTTGTGATGCCTCGTGCAAGGAGGAGAAATGCGTACCATCACATTTCCGACTTTGATAAACGTCGGATTGTAGCCTATCGCGATTGCGGTTTATCGTATCGCGACATTGCTGCTCGCGTTGATCGAGATGCAATGACTGTTAGCAGAATATGGAACCGGTGGGTTCAGGACGGTAATACGGAACGCCGTGCTGGATCCCAGCGGCCTCCTATCACTAGCAGTCGAAATGACAGGCATCTTATCCGCATGGCTGTAACAGATCGTGCAGCCACGTCTCGATCCCTGAGTCAACGGATGGGGACGTTTGCAAGACAACAACCATCTGCACAAACAGTTCGACGACGTTTGCAATAGCATGGACCATCAGCTCGGAGACCATGGCTGCGGTTACCCTTGACGCTGCATCACACACAAGAGCGCCTGCGATGTGTACTCAACGACGAACCTGGGCGCACGAATGGCAAAACGTCATTTTTTTGGATGAATCCAGGTTCTTTTTACAGCATCATGATGGTCGTATCCGTGTTTGGCCACATCGCGGTGAACGCACATTGGAAGTGTGTATTCGTCATCGCCCGGCGTGATGGTATGGGGTGACATTGGTTACACGTCTCGGTCACCTCTTGTTCGCACTGACGGCACTTTGAACAGTGGACGTTACATTTCAGATGTGTTACGACTCGTGGCTCAAAATGGCTCTGAGCACTATGGGACTTAACATCTATGGTCATCAGTCCCCTAGAACTTAGAACTACTTAAACCTAACTAACCTAAGGACATCACACAACACCCAGTCATCACGAGGCAGAGAGAATCCCTGACCCCGCCGGGAATCGAACCCGGCAATCCGGGGACCCGTGGCTCTACCCGTCATTCGATCCCTGCGAAACCCTACATTTCAGCAGGATAATTCACGACCGCATGGTGCAGGTCCTGTACGGGCCTTTCTGAATACAGAAAATGTCGGACTGGTGCCCTGGCCAGCACATTCTACAAATCTCTCACCAACTGAAAACGTCTGGTCAATGGTGGCCGAGCAACTGGCTCCTCACAATACGGCAGTCACTACTGTTGATGAACTGTGGTATCGTGTTGAAGCTGCATGGCTGTACCTGTACACGCCATCTAAGCTCTGTTTGACTCAATGCCCAGGCGTATCAAGACCGTTATTACGGCCTGAGGTGGTTGTTCTGGGTACTGATTTCTCAGGATCTATGCACCGAAATTGCGTGAAAATGTAATCACATGTCAGTTCTAGTATAATATATTTGTCCAATGAATACCCGTTTATCATCTGCATTTCTTCTTGGTGTACCAATTTTAATGGCCGGTAGTGTATTGCTGTACAGCAATTTCAGAAGGTCTTATATAAAACATGCTGCACTTATTTAATACCAACACGGAAAATAAATCGCAAAAAAAGAAGTCGGAAAACTTGCGAAGTACAAAAACAGCTCGCTCTCCGAAATCCGGTTCATAATGTCGCACGCAGATATTCATAAGATCCAGATCATCTGAACGGATGGGTTGCTGAGATTAAATCTTCTCGCCTTTATGAGCTTCGAGTGCAGGACTGTTGCCAGCGTATCTGCGAGTTAACGCTAGAACGAGTTTGTACTGGCTCCGCCGTGTCCGGGCGGAACTCCCCGCAATCTTGCCGAATTGGCGGCAGTCGGCCTCTTAACCCCTGCGAGCCGGCTCTCCCTTCCGGCAATTACGCCAACTGGGCGAAGGGGTGGAGGCGAAAGGGAGGAGGGTAGCTACTCTCTCTCCCTCTCTCTCTCTCTCTCCATCTCCACAAGTGTCCACTGGCTGCTGCTGGTGTAGCAGCTGAGGTTTAAGTCTCCGTTGCCGAGACGTTGTTATCTCCCGCAAGAAGCAGCCACGGGGAGCTGCAACAGTACCACGTTCCATTCCAGTGCTGAAATCCCTGCTTATGTAGATGTGTTCACCGCTTGTGCCACATATATAGATCACAATATGCATCACATAAAACGTAGCACACATTACACACATGCTCTGAATGTGTCAATAATTTTCCATTTTAGTGTTCTGTACCTCACGCGGTAGAAACGAAATCCTTGTGGGATCACTTTGTTGTCCGTCTGTTAAGACCCCTTTTTTCTCATGAACGAGAGGAAGTATCGAGTTGAAATTTAGGTCACAAACCGAGGTCTACAGCTCCTTGGCGGTGAGCAAAATTTAAGCTTGTAAGTCAGTGCTATCAATTAGATACTCCCAAACTCTCTCATCAAAACCTATAGAGTACTTCCCACTGACGTATCATCACAAAATTTGTCAAGAAGCAAGGTTTTCCGAAAATTGTTGATTTATAATTATATCAGACATTATTTTACCATTTATTGTCCGTCTGCTCGTCTGTTAAGGACCCTTTTTCTCAGAAATGGATAGAGGTATGAAACTGAAATTTATGTCAAATACTGTCTGCGGACCATTGGCAGCGTAAGTAATTTAAGGCTCCAAGTCAAAGCATCAAAAGATACGCTCATTTACGCTACATATTCAGATACTCGCAAAATCAGTAGTCATCAAAACCTACAGATGAACTTCGAATGGTATTCGGAAAATAAGGTCCGATCGAGCGCGAAATAGAAACCGTAGTGAAAATCTGATGAAGCTTTGTACATTTGAATTAGGCAGTGTCTCTAGTATTCCCCTCGATCGCCAACGTGTTCGGTGTGGAGGCGACGTAACGCATATTCCATAAATTGTTTGTTTGAACACACTGACATTAAACTACATTTTGCGCGCAACATGAAGGATGGAAAAACAGACCATCTGCTGCTAATGTTTTGGATGGACAACCGAATGTCATGGTTAGGAGAGCGGCTTGCTGTTCTCCGCTCGATTATTGGTTTATGGATGGATACCAGAAGGTGTGGCACGAAAGTGTGCTCTAATAATTGTGGCAGATAGCATTTGAGGTCGAGCAGTATTTAGGGATTCATGTGTTATGACAGCTGTGTTGGAAATGTGATGTGTGCAATGAACATTCAGTCAATGGAGAAATATATTTTTCTTTTTCCGAGTGAAACACACCAAGAATAATGCTCCACTTCCTGGATTCGCTGTATTCCATGCCAGCGTCTCTTCAGAAACTTGCTGAGACAATGCGTCAGAGGCTTATGTGTATTACTAGAGCTGCATATTTGAATGATGCAATGCTTCAGCTTGTGTCAAAGAAGGGAGTCTTTCTTTACGGACACCTGTATTCAAAGGAGAGACTCTACGAAACCATAATGCCTGACATAATCACATTCTTCAGTAAACTCACAGGCACTGCCATAACGGATATGGAGTATGGATAGGCAGTGAACGTGAGTCATGAGTTCTACATTTCTTATTTAGGGGAATTTGCTATATTGTACATGGACATCGATGTACACGCAGACATTTTTGAGAAGTTCTGGAGTGTGTGCAAGGACACATACGTTCTGGAACCTGAGTTCTGTTGTACCACGCCAGGTCTTTTGTGGGACTCAGTGTTAACAAAGACCTGTCGACATCGAACTATTGAGCGATGTTGACATGTTCTTCTTTTCCGGATGCAGGGTTCACACGGGCTTTGTCAGCAAGGGCACAGGTAAACAAGGCAAATAACACATAAATGAATGGACTACAGGCCGACTTACGATTCAAGTTATATCCTTTACTCAGAATTAAATACCGTCCGCTCTGACGGAATGTTACGTGGTACCACGTACTTATACGTTTGTGACTATTACAGCGCCATCTATCAGAAAGCGAAAAAAGTGGTCCAACTAAAAGATTCATATTTCTTTACGTACTACACGAATGTATTTAAAAAAACGCAGTTGACATCCGCTTGATCTATGGCAGCGCCATCTAGCGGGCCAACCAAAGCGCCATCTGGTTTCCCCCTTCAAGCTAGACAAGTTCTGTTCTTTGTAGTTTTTTCGTTTGACGCTTATTTCGTGAGATATTTGGCCCGGTCACTATCAATGGACCACCCTGTATACTAGGTTCCATTACTCAGGAAGTCACTCACATGCCTGGGAACCTATTCCACAAGCTCGTATCTTCGCTAACAGTCTCCACTGTGACACCGTGTCAAATGCTTTCCGGAAATCTCTTCTCCGTTCATCATAGCAACATACCTGATTTTTACGCTCTTTGAAGTAGGTCCTATTTATGTAGTAGCTATCTTAGTGCCAAGTTACGTTAAATGAAACTGTAAGGTATTTTATATATTAACAGCCATCAACGTTTTTCATGTCACGCATTAGCTATGTAGTTTTTATTGCACAAATCGTCTATAGTCACAGGTCTCTGCACTGCTGGGCTCTGATTGCCACGCTGTTAACACACATTATGAAAATGGCTGAGGCTGCTTCCTGCTCCGTAGCGAAACACACGTGTCGAACACGGTTAAAAAGTGCCGAGAAATAGGTTGATCTTAAAGTTTTTAATAGATTCACAGAAAAGACAGCTTTGAAGTTTTTTGACTATTTGATACAGTTGAAAAGCACGTTCACATGAGGTGTATAGCGGAATCGGTAGCGTCGTAGATTGGCGACCTGCTATAGTTCGTGCAGCGCTGGGTCGGAACTCGCCTTCATCATTCTTTTTTTTTTCGTTCAATTTGAAACACCTGCATCTCATAACTGTAAAATTCATCGTCATTTCTATGAATAATTCACGTCTTCTTGTATCTAATTACGTATTGCACGCGAAGTTCCTGTTTTCATTTCAAATATCAATTCTTAATTACCGATATCTTGTGAAAGATTATTAATAAAGGTTGCTTAAATTAAGAAAACAGAGCAGTTTGACTTTTAGGAGAGAAAAAATGCTCCGAGCAAGGTGGTACAGTAGTTAGCACACGGGACTCGCATTCGGGGGGACGACGGTTCAAACCCGTCTTCGGGCATCCTGATTCAGGTTTTCCGTGATTTCCCTAAATCGCTTCAGGCAAATGCCGGGATGGTTCCCTTGAAAGGGCACGGGTGACTTCATTCCCTAATCCAATGGGACCGATGTCCTCGCTGTTTCGTCACCTTCCCCAAATCAACCAACCAACAAAAATGAAAAAAGAAAACAGATACTTTTTATTTGGAATATGTCCATTGTAGTCTCACACGAACCAGAGTGATAAGTCTCGCAGAAACATGAGAAACAATCATTTTCACAGCACCGAGTACACCATACAAATGGTGCAGTTTTACTTTTGGCACTGTACGATTACAATATGAACCCTACAGATCTGATCTGGAGCCAAGTTAAGGGATTTGTCGCGAGAAGTAACAAGACTGTTAAGCTGATAGACGTACTGCAACTAATGCACACAGCTTTTTCACGTATCACTGCCTAACGCAGGCGGGATATAGAACGGAAAGTCATAAAAGAAGAGTAGAAAATGCGCCGCCTGCGTGGCTTGGTGAACTCTGTCGTTGGTCGACTCGTATAAACGTGGCAGATGACAGTCCTAGAACTGAAATGTATTTCTCGGATTCGGATAAGGAAGGAGCTAAGAGATTCCAAGACGACTGACTAATTAATACCTTCAGTGGCTTCAGTAGAATGAAACGGAAAGTTGCTACTCACCATAAAGTGAAGATGCTGAGTCGCAGATAGACATACCAAAAAGAATGTGGCAAATAAAGCTTTCAACCAGTAAGGACTTGAAACTTCCTGACAGATTAAAACTGCGTGCCAGACCGAGACTCGACCTCGGGACCTTTCCCTATCGCGGGCAAGTGCTCTACCATCTGAGCTACCCAAGCAGGACTCACGCCCCGTCCTCACAGCTTTAGTTCCGCCTGTACCTCGTCTCCTACCTTCCAAACTTTACAGAAGCTCTCCTGCGAACCATGCAGGACTAGCACTCCTGAAAGAAAGGATATTGCGGGGACATGGCTTAGCCACAGCCTAGGGGATGTTTCCAGAATGAGATTTTCCCTCTGCGACGGAGTGTGCGCTGATATGAAACTTCCTGGCAGATTAAAACTGTGTGGCGGACCGAGACTCGAACTCGGGACCTTTGCCTATCGCGGGCAAGTGCTCTACCAACTGAGCTACCCAAGCACGACTCACGCCCCGTCCTCTCAGCCTTACTTTCGCCAGTACCTCGTCTCCTACCTTCCAAAGACTTCTTCAAAAATAGACCTTCATTTACTAAGACTGCAGTAGGTGGCATGAATTATCCTTCGCTTCCTGCCTGTTATCGCTGGCGCCGAGTCCTGATAACACGCCTGAGTGTGTGGAGTTGGGAGTGTCTGGGTACGCCCCACGAGGGAAACATGGACAGTTGTTGACTCATCGGCTGTATGGGCCATTGGCTCTATTTGTGTGGAAACTAAGCCATGGCGGTTTCATTTCACTTTTTCTTCCCCCATCATTTCTTAGCGCCACATTACGTGGCATGAATTAGCTTCCTGCGTGTTATCGTTGGCGCCAGTTCTTGAAAACACACCGGAGTCTGTGGAGTTGGGAGTTTCTGGGTATGTGGCGAGAGTTCAACATGTACAGTGGTTGACCCGTTCGCTGTATGTGCCGTTGGCTCTATTTGTGTGGATACTAAGCCGTGGTGCTTTCATTTCACCTTTTCTTCCTCCATCATTTGCTAGCGCCGTCCCAGGTGCCATCAGTTATCCTTAGCTTCCTGCGTGTTATCGCTGGCGCCGAGTCTGGAGAACACACCGGAGTGTGTGGAGTTGGGAGTGTCTAGGTAAGTGGCGAGAGGGCAACATGGATAGTGGTTGATCCGTCGGCTGTTTGGGCCGTTGGCTCTATCTGTGTGGAGACTAAGGCTTGGCACGTTCATTTCATCTTTTCTACCCCTTAATTTGCTAGTGTCGCACTAGGTGGCTTCCTGCGCCTTATAGCTGGCGCCGAATCTCGAAAACACTTTAGAGTGTGTGGATGATGATGTTTGGTTTGTGGTGCGCTCAACTGCAATGTTATCAGCGCCCGTAAGAATTCCCAAACTTTGCTCAATCCAATCTCGCCACTTTCATGAGGACGACACAAACTACCAGTCATCTCGAGGCAGGTGAATATCCAAGGACCCCATGCTCAGGAAGCGAGGATGCGACTCCGAGACCACAAGCTGCAGACTGGCGTGTGTGGAGTTGGGAGTGACTGGATACGTCGTGAGAGGGAAACACGGACAATGGTTGACCCATCATCAGCTGTATGGGCCATTGGCTCCATTTGTGTGGAGACTAAGCCGTGGTGCTTTCATTTCATCTCTTCTTCCCCCTTCATTTGGTAGCGCCACAATAGGTGGCATGAATTATCCTTGGCTTCCAGCGTGTTATCGCTGGTGCCAAGTCTTGAAAACACACTGTGGAGTTGGGAGTGTTCTGGGTGCGTCGTGAGGGGGCAACACAAACAGTGATTGACCCATTGGCTGTATGGGTTTTTGGCTCCATTTGTGTGGAGACTAATGAGTTATGAGTGTACTGTTAGTGGTTGCATCGAAGCTTTCACCACGCCCTTCAGTGTGCTTCAGCTGAATTGTTTTCCTTTATGTCAGTGTTGTGCGCTTTTGGATGCCGGTGTTTTGCATTGAGCAGAAATTACGGAATAACGACTTCTTGATGTAGCACTGGTTGGTATCGCTCACACTGTGGTATACCCGCCACTGTGACTCTCACTTTATGGATCTCAAAAAAAAAAATTTTTTTTATCTGTTGCAATTATTGTCAAACACAAGTGGTCTGTTTGAGTTTCATCCACTTGATTGTTGTGCTTGTTCCACATGTGTAATGGTGGCTGCATGCCATTAAAGGTGCTACTTGTTGTCCTGCTTTACTTGTTCATGACACAAGCCATCTGGCACTTCAAATCTGATGGCTTTCAAAGCAGTGTTATTTTCTGTGAACCGTCAGGCCATTCTTTCTAGCCCTAGTGTTTAATGAAATTGGGTATGAAGTGCTCTTAAATTTCTTATAAGCTCTGCGGTAAATCTAGTTTATTAAGTGGTGGTTTTTAACACATTGGGATATTTTCATGGGTTTATTATTTAGTCTTTCAATTATTTTAAATAAATTCGTCAAACTAATGCTTGCTGTTCAAATTATGTTTAAGATAATTCTGAAATTTTTAAGTGGTGTAGAAGAGAGTTTTACTTGTAAATGATTTCAGTTTAGTAGAATCAAGTCTCTGGCTGTGTAGCCTATGCGACCTATTGACTGTTTTTCTGTTTGAAGTAACTTTCTGAGGTTAATTATTTATCCCAATTCAGTCGATTTATTTTGGGGGGAGTCATTTATTATGTCATCATTTTAACATTTTATGCTGTTAAGCGGATTTTCTCTGTGCAATTTTGAGAAACATTACTGTTTGATTATTACGGCAGATTTGAAGGTTTTATGCCATTAAGCTATAAAGCCTTGAACGAATTACACTTTCTTAACTTGTATTTTTTAGCTAATGTTTCACCTTAGTGATATTTGCTAACAGCTGATAGTTCTTCAAGTTGTGGATCTGCTGTTTGGGGTGGCACTTGGCCAAGGGAACCAGTTGCTTAGTGAGTTGTTCACACTAGCAGTGCATTTGTCAAATTTGTTTAGCCTACACTACTACTTACAAGATCTTATGTTTATATTTTTGGCCAAATATTTAACATTTCTCCTGTAATGGGTAATATTATACAGTTTGATAAACCTTCAGATTGTCTAAATCACATTATTCTATCCTGCACTTATTGTGCTAATATTTGAAAACTCTGAGCTTAGTTTCTCTAGTCATCAATGTTTGAGATGTTTTTCTAATTATTTTGCCATCACTTCCGTATTGTATTCATTCCAAGCATGTACTAGGAAATCTTGCTAGATCGTAATTGCTGGCCCTTAACATTCATGGTTGGTCTGTTCTGAAAATTAAAGGCATGGACTTGTGATTTGGTACTTAATAATCTCAGCTGCAGATGTTCCTTTTATAGGTTAGTTTGATTAATACTGAAGTCAAGGCAATTTTTTTAAAATTATTTTAAAAGCTGTAATGGCAATTTGTTCTTAAAACTTTGGGAGAGTAATTCCTTTGATTATTCCAATGCCAAATTGCATTAATTAAGAAATATCTTACCTTAGTATACAGCAATTTGATATTTATTGCTGATTTCTTGCCTGTGGCTTGGGACCCTTGATCAGTGCTTTAAACTGGTTATTAGTAAAAAGTGTGTGTGTGTGTGTGTGTGTGTGTGTGTGTGTGTGTGTGTGTGTGTGTGTGTGTGTGTGTTTGTTTGTTTGTCTGTGTGTGTGTGTGTTTGTTCGGGTTGCTCATTCTTTGTCATTGTTAATATTTTATTCAGTTTGTTAGTGTAATGTATTCTGTAAATAAACATGAACTTTCAAAAGAAAAATGTTGCAATCATTGTGGGTCCATCTTTCCATTTGTCCTTTCCCTTTCCCGTCTTATGTAAGTGATTTCACACATGTCTATCTGAAGTTTTAAAAAAGTATCATTTAATAAGTTGTAGTAAATTAGTCAAATACTTCTTGTCATTTTTAGAAACGTTTCCTCTCATTTCCCATTTTCATATTACTACAGAACTAATGTTTATTAAATAAGGAAGGAAATGAACAGTTTGAATAATTTGACATAAGTCAGATTGTCATGGACAATGCACCAATGTAGAGATGTGTGTTTGTAGTTAATCGTCAGTTCCCTTGCCTTCTGGGTGGCAGTGAGGCTGTGTATTGGCATGAGTTTGTGAGCAACTCAGACCAACTACAGATTTGCACATCACACACTTAAAGTATTTGCTTGATAATTGAGGACTTTTTTGCACATGGATTGTACATCATTGACTGTTTTGGTTTTGTTATTTTCACCAATGGCAGAGTCATGAAGAAAATAACTGGTATCTTTTGTGAAATTTCAACTATATCACCCAGTAGTCTACCCAAGCCCAAATATCCAAGCACTGTATGCTAGCATCCATTTCATCCATAAGTACTGCATCAAGATGAGATACCTTGATTATCACTGTGCTGAAACTAACTTCTCTGGACAGAGATGTTAGAACAGTGCAAGTTACATAATCTTAGAATCTTTTCCAATGCATTAAGATCCAGTTGCATCCTCCTCATGGACTACAGTCCCAGTAGAAACATCGCCAGTGTAATGGACATAGTAGTATCATTTATATGGAAAAGTTTGCTTATAATCACAGCCAAAAGATATATGAGAAGCTATGGTAACACGTTGTATGCTGATAATTGAATTGCTTTCAGCAGGTTGCAGAATGTTGTTGCTTCTACTGAATCTTTATCTCCTTTCATCTGCCCTGTTTCATCAATGTGATAATGTATAGCAGCAAAGCCCAAAACTTGGATTACTCTGCTGTCTTCCTCATGGAAGTAAGTCTTCATCCAGCTGTGGAACAGCGCATCCATTATCATTCATGAGGCTGCACATAAAAAAATTATATCAGCTATGAAACAGTCAAGCATTCTAATGTCAAATGCACATTTGTCATACTTAACCATGTCATTATACCAACATATCACCACCAAGGATAAAATGGGTTGATCATCAGGTTATCTTTTGATAATATTGCTCCATTATCTAACAAAATTCATTCTTACTGTGACTTACGAGCTTCAGCTTCTCTGTAGAAAAATTTGATTAGTCATTCAAAAAGTAATTATTATTCAACTAAGTTATTGTATTATCTGATTTCTTTGTTTTGGTGCAAACAATCTGACCTTGACAGACTGTAAAAGTATTTCAGTTGCACCCTGTGCTCTGGTTCTTTAGTACACTGTGCTCACATTGGTTGCCTGAAGCTGTAACATTTAATTTTCAAGATGGTGTAGATATATTTTTGCCAAATCAGTATGAGATCCACAAGGAAAGTAGTGGTAATTTCACTTTAACACACAAAACACCTGATTCATTCACAAATGGAACACTTAGAGTAACTCCTTATATGCCTGGTTCATTAATCATTCATAACAAGTTGATCCTGAGGTTTTTACAGATAGCATCTCTCTCCAAACATGTCTGTGCTCAAAAATTCCACCAATTCTGAGAAGCTTTCCAACAAGTAAGTAATTGCTCTGTCTTTGTAGTAAATTTTTTATGTTTTCTATTTAACCAAGTTGTAACATATTTCATACAACCTAGAAATAGCCTAGTATACATGTGTTTCACACATTGCAGCTAGTTTATCAGTGAAACATGGCACCTTCCCCAAATTTTATTCATGACAGATTGTGTGCATGTGATCAGTTTCATGGCTGATGTAATTATTCAATGGATTTGGTAGGAAATGACACCAGTTGGACTTATTGAAGCTAGCTTCAAAGGTTTTTGTGCCTTGTGATGAAAACACCAGTCACATGTTTCTGCACCAGATTTATCCCTGTTAGACCAAGATATTCTTGCAGCTCTGTAAACAAGCTAAGGTACTTCTCATTTTCACCAGTACTGCACCAGTAAGACAGATCTTGGCAGAGTTAAGACACTGGAAAGCATTTTATCTGTACACCTCTACTCATTGTTGTTGTCATTTTTTTATGGGATCTGTGATCCTGACAAGTGTTCAGTAAGATCTGAGAGAGATTTATGTGAGAATACTCCATCTCTTACCACTGTGTTTTCCTTCTGCCATACAAATCATGCCAATAAAATACTTAAAATGGAGTACAAAAAAAATATTTCAAAATATTATGTTCAGGAAATATGCAAGTACTTCATTCTTACAGAAATTTGGTGCTCATCTTGAAACACAATATTATTTAAACGTATTTATTCCAGTATTCACAGGTTCACAGGACTTTATGCCTGACACTACGTTTCTATATTTTAAAATATTCCATTTTTGACATAAAATTACTTGATATCAAGGCTTCCTGGAAAGGAAATCAAATTCAACAACTGCTGCTCATTCATTCTTGTTATAGGAAGATTTATCACACAACCTTATTAAATTTCAACATTATTAATCTCCATTCTTAGCTTAAACAAGAATATAAAGGCATTTTAACACAATCATTTAAAAATAGGACATCTTATGTTTGCAACAATGCTGATTGTTGTCAAGTTGATTACCATATCAATGAAATAATAAAATTATCTATGATACACTTAGTTTCAAACATCATTGGATTACAATTTAAATGAACTTCTTAGGTCGAAACATTACTAAAGACAAACCACTCAATTATTGAGTATTTACATTAAAAATTAAGAGTAAGTCTAATAGTCAAATGTTGACCAATAGCAATGTATATTACAAAAATCTCCTCTGAGGATTAACTCTAACTATAAAGATTTACATCACTGTTATCAAATTTTGCAATGAGTACAAATGTGAAGATCTGAAGAAAGCCACAAAAAAGACCAGTAGCGATAACATGAGTATTATGAAATTGATACTTCCAAATTTTGTTTAATATACTGAAGAAGATCTTGATTTTCCATTTTGTTTTATACATATACAGATGCTGATGCAGATATCAGGCATACCAAGGGAAGATTGAGGATGTACTTTTTTCAAATGTGAATTATTTTTCTAAATTCTACAAAGTATTATGTCATCTATTTTGTTGTAACTTATTTCATATCATTTGTTTACAATTTTCGCATTGCACTCCACAAATTCTTGGATAAACAAAGTTATGTAGTCGCTCTCTGGCATCAGTTATGTCAATAAAGCATAACTTACACCAGTATATTTTTAGACTAATGGTAGCACAACTGATAAAACTTTCCATTGAACTGCTTTCAATCTGAATATATAATAAAAAAGTGTGTTAGTCTTGTCACTGGAACTTATGAATTTTAGTACAAGGTTAACTCTCACAACACATACCAAATATTGTCCTAGAACAGCTTCAATAATTATTGAAATTAAAATGAACAACTTTACTATGCTCTCTCTCTCTCTCTCTCTCTCTCTCTCTCTCTCTCTCTCTCTCTCTCTCTCTCCCTCTCTCACACACACACACACACACACACACACACACACACACACACACACACACACACACACACGTGTGTGTGTGTGCATGTGACTCAAACCATATGACTCAAACCATACCTATAATACTGCCACAAAAGTCTAATACAGCTCACTGTACCACATCTCTAATTCCTTTGTGCCATTACAGTACAACATGATACAATCATACAATAAACTAATAACATGAAGTGGTCAATACGAAATTCATTCCATAAGTAATATGTAGGCTGCAAATAATGATCCTTTACAAAATAAATTTTGGTCTTCAACCATTTTCATAACTGCACTATGGACTTATGAAAATTTCTGCATGCTGTTGTGTTTTAGTCATGCATCATAAACAATATATCTGTTGACTATTGTATGTGTCTATTGACTGGAATAAAGTTGGCAATATTGATGAAAATGGTTAGTTGATTACATGACTGTGGTTTAATACTATGACTTTTGATATATCCAAAACATATGTTCTGAAATTAATGCATCAATTTATATAGCAAAATAAGGAAGTTTCTAATTACTACTTGGAAAAAAAACTTAATGTGACAGTACCAAAAGAGATTTCTCCCCTGAGTAAGGAAATGCAAGGTGAACTGCATTGAAAAAAATTTGTAAAATAATTACAACAGTTTAATCTTTCTTGGTAGATGCAGAGTTCTATTAAATACAGCACAGTATGAACAAACATGACACCATAGCAGAAACATTTAAAACAATTTATTAACTGTGAAAATTGTAACTATCAAAACTAGGCCACTGAAAGATAAAAAAAATTATCACAGCTTTCCCCTCACACAAGATCATTTGAAAGGCACTACAAGTAAATCTAATTTTTTCAGCAAGGAAGGCTCTCAAAATTTAGCATATTTTGAAGTGTTTATCGATCTGTGCTAGATGCACTGATGGATGAAAATATAAAGGTGTTAAAATTTTGTTACAATATCTTAAAAGTGCTTTACATTTTACAGTCACTTAGGTGAAACTCCTGTGCACAAATATGGCACTCCATAGTGCACTGAAGTCTCTGTTAATCCATCACAAGGCCAGTACCAGTAAAAGGATCAGGTCACTTCCTTAACAGACTCACATAAATGAGAGATTCAGAACATAGTGTGTGCATGCACTGGGGTAAAGTTGTAGTGTACATGTACAGAGAGCACTGCAGCCACTAGAAAATTTCTGGTGTATTCAATCTGGAAGACAAGACTGTAGTGGACACAATATAAAAAGCATGCGCCCTCACTGAAAGTACAGGACTAGTCCAGTGTAGTGGGTAGTAAACTACAAGTATGAAGTAACATGCTTATTTAAAAATGGAGGAGCAATTCCTTAAAAAACATTCCAGCATCGAATGCCACTGCTAGCTTTTCCACCATGACCCTGTACATCTTCAGAGACTGACAGTTCAAAACTCCTACGTGTTCTGGGCAGGTGCAACCCCATTGCTTCGACAACAGTGCCCACCTTTATTGCGTTCATTTTGCTGCTGAAGCAGGTATGGAGCAAATGCAAAACACCCTTCATGCTTTCTGTGTTCCATACACAAATACATTTCTGCGGCACTGCCACGCACATTTTCCCCTCATTCACATACACATTATGTCATAAAAAGCCAAACTGTCTTTCCACTAAAGCGTCCAGTGGCAGTGTTCCTCCTGCAACCTCATAAAACGTGAGTTGCAACCGAGATCGCTGTCAGAGTCACTGAACACCAGACCCATCACTGGTAACTGGAGACACGGAGCTTATTTTGCAGCAATGAAAAGTGCTGTGTGCCGGTCCGTGAGCAACGGGAAGAGTCACGCACACATGACACGTGTCCCCACTGACGCGAGAGCATCACGGGCCTGCAGTGGACGAGTTCCCGCCAGTGGTGGTGTCTGCACGGTAGGAGGACGACGACAGGTTGGAACTGCCAGTCACAGAGGCAGTGGAGGCGATGGAGGCAGCGACGGCGTCCTCCTGGTAGTCGGCGAGTCGCAGTGGGCCCCTGGCGACCCCCGGGGGTGGCCGTCATCACAGCCTCTTGACGGAGAGCCGCCACTGCTGCGAGGGTGCACGGGAGTCGCAGCGTTCGACGGTGAGGCCGCGGGACGTGTGGTCCCTCGAATCCAGGCACAGGCTGAGCCGCGCGTGCTTGATCAGGCCCGGGTTGTCCACTTGGTGCCAACGCTGCAACAACAACACCGCAAGGTCAGCATCGCGCTGTATCCAACACTCGCCGGATCGATGCACCAGTATTAAGGGGCTGGACCTCATTGAAAACTTCTAAGAAACTTCGTAAAGCCAAGATCGCATAAATAAGGGGTGTTGCAAAAAGAATGTCCTGATTATTGACAGTAATAATTACGAAGTATGGGACGTGCCGGGAAGGAAATGGGTGTCCTTTGAATTGGCGTGGCCTAGAGTTTCAGCTAATTACCGTTAGATGTTGTCTGCCAGAATGGCGTCCGTTCGAGAGAAGGCGTTCTGTGTGCTGCAGTTTGCAAAGAATGGGTCAGTGATTTCGGTCATGCGTGATTTTCGTCGGCGTTCTGGCACTGATCCGCTTGCACCCAGTACATCTGTCAATGGCATCGGCAATTTGACGACACAGGATGCTTGTGCAAAGGTAACAGTCCAGGTCGACCTGGCACTTCTGATAACACAGTGGAAAGAATTCGGCGAACGTTTGAGTGGAGTCCACGAGAGCCTGCTCGCCGTGCAACCAGAGAACTAACAATGCCTCATACGACTATCAGTGTTAAGACATCGTTTGGTCTATAGACCATACAAAATGCAATTAGTGCAAGCTCTTTGGGTTTGTGATAAAAGGAAACGGTATGACTTCAACAATGACATGGAAGACGATACGTTATTATCACTGTTAATTTTCAGTTACGAAGCAATATTTCATGTTAGCGGTAAAATAAACTGATATAACGTGTACCTGTGGTGACTTCAGAACCGTCATGGTGTTACTGAGTACGAAAGAGACTCATCTTCATTGAACGCGTCTTGTGCCATTTCTCGAGAAAAGTGTATGGTCCCTTCTGTTTTGAAGACAACACAGTGAGTGGAATGAGCTATCTGCAAATGGTGGACAATTAGCTTTTCCACTACTTCAGGAGGACTCCAGTGAATTCATTTTCCAACAGGATGGAGCTCCACCACACTGGCGCAGCACGTACGTCAGTTTTTCAGCGATACTCTGCCTCAGCGCTGAATAGGGCACAGCCCTGCATTCTTGGCCACCAAGATCGCCTGGTATTATGCGATTCTTCTTGTGAGGATATGTGAAGGAAAAGTGTTCGTCTCTCCTTTACCTCGAGACACAGAAGACGTGAAGAACACAATAACAGCCGCCATAACTCCTCTAGAAGCAGATATATTGTGTAAAGCTTATGACAAATTTAGCTACTGTCTAGATGTTGTTCGTGTTGCTGCTAGCGGACACATTAAGCATTTGTAATAGCATATCTAAAATTCTGAGACTTTATGGCTATTTTGTGGTGCATGTAGTATGTTTTGACCAATAAATACGGAGTTTTGAAATCAGATCATTCTTTTTGAAACGCCTTGTATTTCTTTATTTTCAACGACCGGTTTCGACATACTTTGCTGTCATCTACAGGTCTTCAAAAATTTTGTTGCAAAATGTGTTCTTTGTGATTAGGAACGTCATGCCAAGTTGTTATATCGGTGGATAAAATGTAGCACATTATACAAAGATTTGTCACATACAAAACTTTTACAATCAAAACTCACCTTGTACACACGGCCATATGTAGCGCTCATAGTGATTCTTACGTCATAAAAAGCACAGTATACAGTAAAACGCACAGTGTCACATCTTTTTACGTTAGCCTGACATGTTCCATCCATTTATGATTCACATTGGACAGCATATTTGGTACTTTTTTCTTCTCTGACAAATCTCTGCATAATGTGCTACATTTTTGAAGACCTATAGGTAACAGCAAAGTCTATCGAAACCAATAGTTGAAAATAACGAAATATTTATTCGCTCTTGGCTTTACGAAGTATTTTACCAGGTAAGACAGATCGCTCCTTCACATTTCTTCTTTTTTTCCCTTAAAATGTTTTCTGGGATGTCTACTTTATGTTGTGTTCATCTGAACTTCGCCATAAATTGTGTTATCGAGTTACCAGCCACGAAGAAGGAAGTTTTCGATACCGTACGTCCAGCGTATGAAGAGTTGAGCCACACAGGCTTGCCAGAACTGTGACCGAGAACCAACATTCAAAATGCTAACGGCTGTTTTAACGCTTGCCTCTGGTCGATGTATCCGAAAACCATTCCCGAGCGCGGAAAAAATAGCTGGCAGCGCAGCTAATGTGGCAGCATGTAGTTTCAATGACAGCCTACAAGGATAGTGGAAATTAAGAAAGTGCTCGAACGTGACAATCGGCCAGCCTGTTACAACGTCTGCAGAAAATCTGACAAAAAGCGGATCGAGCGAGCTGAACAGCAGATTACAGAGCTGCCAAGCTGCCCGCAGGTCACCCACGGCCACGAATAACATAGAGGAGGACCTCCTCCTGGATCTGGAAGGATCGCTGTATGGGGCACGGATATTACTGAGCCTTTCTGGTCTGCTTCGAAAAGAAGGGCATGCGATCGCTGTCTATTTCAATTATCGTTAACTGAACATGACACTATTTTGCAGGAAGAATGATATAAGAGTCCGTATTAACCATTCCGAGACGACTGGAAGCTCCTTTGAGTGCCTAAACCGTATTCGGCATTGTGACGTGTTTTTGGTGTTCCCATATTTCTGTTCTACCACTTATGAAGACTAGATCCAAAGTTAGATATCTGGTAAGAGCTGATGTGTCACCTGAGAAACGGGCTATGTTACTTTTCAATGACGATCCCCACAGCATCAGTGAAGATGTGCTGTCCTCATACGCCATACACATCTTCATCTGGCTAATTGATTTCAGCAGCATGTCCCCTACCCCAAGGGCACTGCAAGTAGAGTGCGCACTTAATGTTCCAGGCCAGTGGATGGGAAGAGTCAGGCCCTTACATGTCCAGCACATTCCCCACGCATCATGCATGTAATTCTTCTAATGGATTGCCATCAAGGTTTGCGTTTTCCCACCAACGTTCTCCATTGCCAAGACCTCAGCGATTGAATAATGACGTCATCAACATCATCAATTCAGAGATCCTGTAGCGGATTTCGTTGAAATGTGTACATATTGAATATTCCTCACGAAATCTAAGTAACTGAAGATGTTAGTGGTAAAAGAAATTTATAAGGCTACAAATAGTGCTCACGATGGCTGGAAAAGTGATTTGACATGCAACATACTTCGCGGGATACGCCGACGGAAACGTGTGACAAGCATCTTTTTGGCGTGCTGTGTCGCGCTGAGCGTCAGAGGACTCACCTGCGTGTCCAGGTCGTCGCACACCTTCATGAGCAGCGGCGCGCCCCGCTTGTAGTCCGACAGCGTGAGGCACACGTCGTAGTGTTTGAGGTAGCCCTCGTTCGTCAACGACCACTCCTGTAACAAATAGTAGTAACGCTTAGGAAGTTTTCGGTACGCTTTAAACACACAGTTAATAGTGTAAGGTGGTTGGAAAATATTCACACGACGTTCCATTCTTCACGAGCAATGGATCCTTATGTAATACAGCTGCTTCTCTTCTGCTGAAATTTTTCTAATTGGTCCTATGGTATGCCTTATTCGCTAGTTCCTGCACAATAAGGTTGACAGCTTTTGCTCCGTAAGACCATACCTGATTTCTTGGTCTCTTCTATATGGTAAATGATTATACGATAAATGCAAACAGCAAAATTTACGAAAAAGGTAAGTGCAGTACGCTAAAGAGTGTTACACTCCCAAGCGGCTACGTCAGTTGATATCTCAAATGGTTTCTGTGACGATCGTCAAATGCCAACGAGAAAAAAATCACTGGCTCACAAATGAAGAAGATGCGACATCCAAGGTTTGTTTTCCCGTGTTAGGAGAAAATGAAGTCGCGTTCTAAATTCTCTTCTCTTCCTGAAAAGTGTGTGTGTGTTTTATTATTTAATTAGCGGAGTACCCGGTGTTGCCGGGATATGTATTTATTGGAATCTATTAGTCCATCTCTTTCTCTTCCCTCCCTCCGTCCATTTCCTCCTGCCCCAATGGCCTCACATTCAGGAGGACGACGGTTCAAACACGCGTCCGGCCATCCTCGTTAAGGTTTTCCGTGATTTCGCTAAATAACTTAAGGCAAATGCCGAGATGTTTCATTTTGACAGGCACGGTTAACTTACTTCCCTAATCCGATAGGACCGATGATGCCGCTGTTCAGTCCCTTCCCCAAATCAACCCACCAACCTCCTTCCCCTCCACCTTTATCTGTCCCCTCTGCCTTTCTCTCTACAATTTCTTTTTTTCTCTCCACCTCCTCTTCTTCCCTCTCCATTTCCTGCTTCCCCTCTCTCTGTCCAATTCGTCCTCTCGTATATGGGTCTCTTCCGTCCTCCTCTCAATATCTTCATCTCCTCCTCCCCCACACTTCTATGTCCACCACCCACACTCCAATAGAAGGTTGGTGGTTCTTACCCCCACAGCATTCCATACCAGACAAAGCAACATGCATATAAAAATCGATTTAGATCGATCCAGTGTTTAGGAGGAGATTCGCGCTCACAGGTTCACTCGTGTAGGCACACGTCACATATATTTAACATATTTCACCTATAGCGAATTTCGGCCCAGCAATTTCGTTTGCACGCAGCTCGGTGTTTATGACGTCTTATCTCCTGAACAACACGTCGTAGAATGATATAATTTTCAGGTGCACTGAATGGCGTATATCGTGGATACTGTCTCCAAAATGCATCGTGAATAGAGTTAGAAGTAAAAAATTAATGAGTTAAAACGTCTTGCCTGATGCGGCAGTTTTGTTTGAAGCAGTAGGCGACAAACTTTGTTTCCTGTCATTATTTTATGGCGGAGGGGTAGGGAGGGGAGATGTCAGAGAGGAAAAGTTTTAAAGATTTGAAATCATATGTAAAGTGACTAAATGCTCTCCATCTGAAATAATGGATGAATAATGTTGAGGTATTTCCGCATTGTGTGCAACTCTCTTCGTCACCTGCACCCCTCTGAGACGTGAGTGATTCTCACCTGCCCAGAGTTTTTTTCCGGTCTGTACGGGATACGTGTGCCAAGTCTTCGTAACATTGATCCAGTAGTTTAGGACAAGATTTGAACGAACATAGGTACATATCTACGTTTATTTTTGCAATGTGGATGGACTGTACTTCAGCTGTTTCCTGCGCCAACCTCATCATCTCAGCTATATCTGAGGTCCTCAGTTGTTTGTTGCATAAATTCCAAACTCTGTCTACCACTAAAATTTTTGCTGCCTACGACGTACTCGGGTACAAGCCATTCCCTATTTGTCAACACGTCCCGGTTTCCTGCCCCTTCTTATAGTCTTATCCACAGATTCATTTCCTTGTCGGTTCTGTAGACAGTATTCTCGGTACTTATCCATTTAATTTACAACAGCCTTCTCTCCCTGTTTCCACTTCCACACATCCTCAAACATTTCTTCCCCAGAGTAGGGCCTATCTTTCATGCCAGCGAACTTCTTTTCCCGAGGAGTGCCCTCCTTCCCTGTGTTGCTATGCTTCTTATACCCTTCTTGATTCGTCATTCGTGAGTCATTTTGCTTCATAGGTAACAGAATTCCTTCACCTCGTCTATTATGTGATCCTCAGTATTGATGTTAAGTTTATAGACCAACTCCTTTCCTTCGGGCAGCAGTGCCTGTGGTTGGAAACGCTCCCCACGCACTTGAAAAAACGCTGATAGCCATACCAAACTCCTGGGCTACACTCGTCGCATTTCCTGCTTCTTCCATTACCCGATGATTCTTCCCCGTGTGAAGTCACCCATGTGTTATCTCCGGACCATTTTGTAACAAAGAACACCATCAAAGTGCATCGTAACTGCTCGCTGGTTGACACACGCCGTAGTTTCTGCCTCGCATTGTGAGGCCACCCCAATTTGGCGCTATAATCACGCTGACCAACTCCTTTCCTTCGGGCAGCAGTGCCTGTGGTTGGAAACGCTCCCCATGCACTTGAAAAAACGCTGCTAGCAATACCAAACTCCTGGGCACACATTTTGCTTTGTCTTACTTTGTAATGCTAATTATTGATATTCTGATCTGAGAGGCTTCTGGCAAATTAATCCTCCAATTTCGTTCGTTTCCACCGACTAGTTAATATACAGGGTGATCAAAAAGTCAGTATAAATTTGAAAACTTAATAAACCACGGAATAATGTAGATAGAAAGGTAAAAGTTGACTCACATGCTTGGAATGACATGGGGTTTTATTAGAACAACAAAAAAAAATTGCTAGACGCGTGAAACATCTCTTGAGCGCGTCGTTTGTTGATTATCGTGTGCTCAGCCGCCACTTTCGTCATGCTTGGCCTCCCAGGTCACCAGACCTCAGTCCGTGGGATTATTGGCTTTGGGGTTACCTGAAGTCTCAAGTGTATCGTGATCGACCTACATCTCTAGGGATGCTGAAAGACAACATCCGACGCCAATGCCTCACCATAACTCCGGACATGCTTTACAGTGCTGTTCACAACATTATTCCTCGACTACAGCTATTGTTGAGGAATGACGGTGGACATATTGAGCATTTCCTGTAAAGAACATCATCTTTGCTTTGTCTTACTTTGTTATGCTAATTATTGCTATTCAGATCAGGTGAAGCGCCATCTGTCGGACATTTTTTGAGCTTTTGTAGTTTTTTTGGTTGTAATAAAACCCCATGTCATTCCAAGCATGTGTGTCAATTTGTACCTGTCTATCTACATAATTCCGTGATTTATTCAGTTTTCAAATTTATACTGACTTTTATATCACCCGGTATTATGTTACTTTATCACTCTCATCCTCAAGATTGCAGGGCAGTGTACGTGCCACAACCACAGCAGCTGGTAAAATAAAGTCTTCCGTTATGGTGTGGGATTTCTTGTTCTTTGCTACACGGTAGGCAACTTCGTAAGACTGAAGAAGATCCCATGTAGAAATCGCGCATGTTAAGTCAAAGTACTTCTTTTTAAATTGCGAGAAAAGTAATCACGCGTTTTGTTTATCAAACTACCGTGATTTTACTCAAAATGTCGTTTCACTTCCTTGCGTAATCAACCCCACTCCATTTCCCATTCCCCCTTCACTCATCCCTACATCCAATATTGACCGCACTTCCAGAACATTTCGGATCAGACTGCAGCAATCCCAGCAGTCCAGCTTCAATCCGCCTACAGCAACTTGCTGACCAGGGTCCAAAAGCGCCAGGAGATGAATGGTGGTCACTTTCCACATCTGCTACGTTAGTACTGTATTGCCTTTCTTCTCCGGGCCACTTTTATTTGCCCCACCCTGTATAAGGCTGAGAAGCTCCGGGGAGTAGTGACGAGCTATCTGAAAACCCCTGGTCTAGGTTCGCCTGCAGTTAGGCTTTCCCGCCACGCGGCAGCGCTCACCTGGTTGCCGCCCGAGTTGTGGCAGGCGTAGAGGCCGGCGCCGTCGTCGAGCACATGGCCCAGCGTGTCGAGGCAGAGGGCCCCCTGCTGCAGGCTGCTGCGAGAGGCGGGCGAGGAGCCGGGCAGGCGCAGCTGCGGGTACACGTGCTGCAGGTACCACTTGAAGGGCCGGCACTGCAGGCGCTGCCGCAGCTCCAGCCGGTCGTCCACGCTGCAACACCGACACCCCTCCCCTCAGCGAGGCTCAAACAGCGCTGGTGGCTCTAATTAAAGTGCAGCTACTCACTGTGGTCCGGCGTGGGCTGCAATTATCGCATGACAGCGAAATTTGATAGGTATTCTAAAGCATTAATGCAGATCCCGTTTATCCTGGAAACAAATTCGTTCGGGTTTTGGCCACCAGCAACCAATGCAAGAAAGATAGAGGTGTTTCAATACGTAATGGATTAGGAAAGAGGTGTGGGCAGAAAAGATCAAACAAGTGAAAAAGACATAACGTTTATTTTATTATTAACCGTCACTTACACAATTCGTGCCATACGAGCACTGGAGATGTCGACGACACGCTGTACAGCGCCAGCATATTATCTTCAAATCCATGTTGGCAAAAGGAAAGAAAGAGGAGATAAAATAAAAATTACGTAAGTGTAACATTACAGATAATATCATCGAATGTACCACAAATAATATCAAAACATCACGAACTCACCATACCTGGCGCCACAACGCGCAATTTGTCAACAGGAGAAAAATTGTATTGTGGATCATGTGATATATGCACAAGTCATAAGCCAGTACGTTGATACAATATAGGACATTCTTGCCTAGCAAAATAAAATATTTAATGAAATTTAAAAAAAATACGTTACAGTAATAAATTTCAGAATTTAAGACGTATTATAAAGTAAAAGATAAAATATTAGATACAGGAAACAATGTCACGGGAAGTTGTATATTATATATTTTTGTTATTTACTCTGAAAGTGTTTCCTGCACTTGTATTTTTCTTTTACCCTATATAACGTCTTACATACTGAAACGTATTACCCCAACGCATTTTTTTTTAATTTTTAATCTTCTAAATTATTTTTATTTTACTATGGAATAACCTCCATTGTACTGTATCAGTGTACCGACTTACGACTTGCGGACATATCATGTGTCTCATCGTACATTTCTTTCTGTACTGCATGCTCTCCACTTTTTGGTTTATTTTACGTCACTGCCGGCCGGAGTGGCCAAGCGATTCTAGGCGCTTCAGTCTGGAACCGCGCGACCGCTACGATCGTAGGTTCGAATCCTGCCTCGGGCAAAGATGTGTGTGATGTCCTTAGGTTAGTTAGGTTTAAGGACTTCTAAGTTCTAGGGGACTAATCACCTCCGATGTTAAGTCCCATAGTGTTCAGAGCCATTTGAACCATTTTTTTTTACGTCATTCGCAACACTGTTGGCAAACTGCACCTTGTGGCGCCAGGTATGTGTTGCCTCATGAAATTTTGATGTCATTTGTGGTATCTATGATGGTATAGTTTGTAATGTTACAGTTATATAGTTTTTATATTGTCGCCTCACTTTTCCTTTTCCCGACTTAGATTTGATGACGATCTGCTGAGCCGATCGAAACCGGTAATCATTAGTAACGGAGACAGTGATCCAGACAGTGATCAATCATTCATACACTATAGTAACTGAGATCACGGTTTCTGAGACTTGGTACCAATTATTATCTACTTCGGTATGCTTCTTCGTATTGGTTATCCGTAACAACTGAAAATTTATACATTTTTCCTGATAACAGAGATTTGCAGCAGCGCCATATTTACTCCTAAGAACAGATATAACAACAGCATAAGCTAGTGCTTTCTTGCAAGCTCAGTGAGACTTTCTCCCGTTGTCTATTGCTGAGCTCCCATTCTCCCGTAACTGTCTCTTCTATTACGGTTGCTTTAACCGCCTGGCCATCCGGAAGTGCTTCACGGTCGACCCAAATTCTCGACATGTCACGCGCAATTAGTGCCCGCGTCCACTAGCGAGGACGGGTCCAGGTACGTCCGACCCCTGCGGGATTTAGCGAATGCTACGAGTATTGGGGCTACAGGCAAAAGCAAATCGTACAAGCAAAACGAGGATAATGGAATGTAGTTGAATTAAATCAGCTGGTGCTGAGGGAATTAGATAAGGAAATAAGACGCTTAAAGTAGCAGAAGACTTTTGCTATTTGGGCAGAAAAATAACTGCTGATGGTCTAAGTAGAGACGGTATGAAACGTAGACTGGTGGTGGCAAGGAAAGCGTTTCTGAAGAAGAGAAATTTATTAATATCGAGTATAGATTTGACGGTCAGAAAGTCTTTTCTGAAAGTATTTGTATGGAGTGTAGCATGTATGGAAGTGAAACATGGACAATAAACAGGTGCAGACAAGAAGGAAATAGAAACTTTTGAAATGTGGTGTTACAGAAGAATGCTGAAGATTAAACTGGTAGACCACATAACTAATGATGAGGTACTGAACAGAATTGCAGAGAAGAGGAATTTATGGGACAACTTGACTAGAAAAAGGGATAGGTTGGTAGGACACGTTCTGAGGCATCAATCGATCACCAGTTTAGTATTGGAGGGAAGCGTGGAGGATAAAAAACGTAAAGGGAGACCAAGAGAGGAATACACTAACCAGATTCAGAAGGTTGTAGGTTGCAGTAGTTACTCGGAGATGAAGAAGCTTGCACAGGATAGAGTAGCATGGAGAGCTGCATCAAATCAGTCTTTTTTGGACTGAAGACCATAGCAGCTAATGGATGGGGCGCTACGTGCCCGTTACAGGTTGGGAATTCGGAACGGTAGTGCAGCGTGTCCGGATTGCCGAAGTCTTCAAGACAACCCTTCTAGAGAAGCGGAGTATCCGTATTCGAGTCCCAGTCCGGCACAAATTTTCAACCATCACCATCTATTTGTTTCATTGCCTTTAGGCACCTTGAGTCCTGTTTCTCGTAATACTATTTTAGATTTCCATCTCCACTTGCTTGCTGCATATTGCGTTACCCGTTCAGTGTCCACATACATTCATCTATGTTTTCCTCGCCTGCTTGTGGTAAGATTTCAGTCGAAGGGAATGTAAAATATTTACATTGGTGTACATTATGACCCATTCCTAAAGCTTAAAGAGCAATACAACACAAGCCAGCGAAATACGGAGACGAGCGGCATCCAGATCGAATCTGCGTACAGGACTAATGTCCATTGGTCTGGTATATTGGCCGGTTGGAGTGTGGTTTTAAGCGGTTTTCCACACTGTTTACACAAATGCTGGCCTGGTCAGCGTCCGAAACTACATAAAAAGTCAAACTGCCGTAACACATAGAGCGTACTTCATACGATTCACAGGCAGATACAGCACATGACTTACTTGCCTTAGATAAAAAATGGAAATTTAGCTGGGAGCGTATCCAGCAACAAAATTAAGGAATACAGGGTGGTCCATTGATAGTGACCGGGCCAAATAACTCACAAAATAAGCATCATACGAAAAAACTACAAAGTCCGAAACTTGTCTAGCTTGAAGGGGGAAACCAGATGGCGCTATGGTTGGCCCGCTAGATGGCGCTGCCATAGGTAAAAAGGATATCAACTGCGTTTTTTAAAGTAGGAACCTCCATTTTTATTACATATTCGTCTAGTATGTAAATAAATATGACTGTCATGGTTGGACCACTTTTTTCGCTTTGTGATAGATGGCGCTGTAATAATCACAAACGCATAATTACGTGGTATCACGTAACATCCCCCCAGTGCGGATGGTATTTTCTTCGTGATACATTACCCGTGTTAAAATGGACCGTTTACAAATTGAGGAAAAGGTCGATATCGTGTTGATGTATCGCTATTGTGATCAAAATGCCCAACGGGTGTGTGCTATGTATGCTGCTAGGTATCCTGGACGACATCATCCAAGTTTCAGGACCGTTCCCCGGATAGTTACGTTATTTAAGGAAACAGGAAGTGTTCAGCCACACGTGAAACGTCAACGACGACCTGCAACAAATGATGATCCCCAAGTAGGTGTTTCAGCTGCTGTCGCGGCTAATCCGCACATCAGTAGCAGACAAACTGCGCGAGAATCGGGAATCTCAAAAACGTCGATGTTGAGAACGCTACATCAACATCGACTTCACCCGTACCATGTTTCTATGCACCAGGAATTGCATGGCAACGACTTTGAACGTCGTGTACAGTTCGCCACTGGGAACAAGAGAAATTACGTGACGATGACAGATATTTTGCACGCGTTATATTTAGCGACGAAGAGTCATTCACCAACAGCGGTAACGTAAACCGGCATAATATGCACTTTTGGGCAACGGAAAATCCACGATGGCTGCGACTAATGGAACATCAGCGATCTTGGCTGATTAATGCATGGTGCGGCATTATGGGAGGATGGCTAATTGGCCACCATTTCATCGATGGCAATCTAAATGGTGCAATGTATGCTGATTTCCTACGTAGTGTTCTACCGATGTTACTACAAGATGTTTCAATGCATGACAGAATGGCGATGTACTTCCAACATGATGGGTGTCCGCACATAGCTCGCGTGCGGTTGAAGCGGTATTGAATAGTATATTTCATGACAGGTGGATTCGTCGTCGAAGCACCATACCATGGTCCGCACGTTCACCGGATTTGACGTCCCCGGATTTCTTTCAGTGGGGAAGGTTGAAGGATATTTGCCATCGTGATCCGTCGACAACGCCTGAACACAAGCGTTAGCGCATTGTCAATGCATGTGCGAACATTACGGAAGGCGAACTACTCGCTGTTGAGAGGAATATCGTTACACTTATTGCCAAATGCAGTGAGGTTGACGGACATCATTCTGAGCATTTATTGCATTAATGTGGTATTTGCAGGTAATCACGCTGTAACAGCATGCGTTCTCAGAAATGATAAGTTCACAAAGGTACATGTATCACATTGCAACAACCGAAATAAAATGTACCTACGTTACGTATTTTAATTTAAAAAACCTACCTGTTGCAGACTGTTCGTCTAAAAATTGTGAGCCATATGTTTGTGACTATTACAGCGCCATCTATCACAAAGCGAAAAAAGTGGTCCAACTAAAACATTCATATTTCTTTACGTACTACACGAATATGAAATAAAAAATGGGGGTTCCTATTTTAAAAAAAACGCAGTTGATATCCGTTTGACCTATGGCAGCGGCATCTAGCAGGCCAACCACAGCGCCATCTGGTTTCCCCCTTCAAGCTAGACAAGTTTCGTTCTTTGTAGTTTTTTGGTTTGACGCTTATTTCGTGAGATATTTGGCCCGGTCACGGCAATGGACCACGATGTATTTCCCGATGGCTGAGTGGACTCCGCTACGGTGGGATACACGCCAGGGAAGAGAGAGAAGGACGGACGGCATAGCTTCGGTAATGTGCAACCTATTCCTTTCATATCCCTTCCTCGCCGTGCCGATCAAATAGTTTCCATATTAATTTCTTGTAACCATGTGAACGCTACAGCAGTAGCCAGTGGGCACGAGGCAGCCTCTCGGCCAGCGCCGGCGCCGCGCTACTCACTTTCCGTAGGGGATGTTCTTGGCGAGCGGCACGGCGCTGTAGTAGTACTCCTTGAACTCGTCCATCCAGACCTCGGCGGCGCGCCGCGTGTTCCTGGCGAAGACGTTGCCGCTGCCGCCGGGGAAGCTGTAGGGGTGGCGCTTGCGGAACACGTGGCCCACGCGGCTGCACGGGATGATCTCCAGGCTGCCGCCGCACTGCCACACGCGGAACGAGATCTCTGCAACACGGCACACACGCGACGCTTCACACACACACCCTCTGCACCCCACAACTGTTAGTGGCTGGAGCATGATAAGTCACCCGATGGAACACCAGTAGGGCCGGCCGCTGTGGCCGAGCGGTTCTAGCCGCTTCTGTCCGGAACCGCACTGCGGCTACGGTCGCAGGTTCGAATCCTGCTTCGGGCATGGATGTGTGTGATGTCCTTAGCTTAGTTAGTTTTAAGTACAGGGCTATTACAAATGATTGAAGTGATTTCATAAATTCACTGTAGCCCCATTCATTGACATATGGTCACGACACACTACACATACGTAGAAAAACTCATAAAGTTTTGTTCGGCTGAAGCCGCACTTCAGGTTTCTGCCGCCAGAGCGCTCGAGAGCGCAGTGAGACAAAATGGCGACAGGAGCCGAGAAAGCGTATGTCGTGCTTGAAATGCACTCACATCAGTCAGTCATAACAGTGCAACGACACTTCAGGACGAACTTCAACAAAGATCCAACAACTGCTAACTCCATTCGGCGATGGTATGCGCAGTTTAAAGCTTCTCGATGCCTCTGTAAGGGGAAATCAACGGGTCGGCCTGCAGTGAGCGAAGAAACGGTTGAACGCGTGCGGGCAAGTTTCACGCGTAGCCCGCGGAAGTCGACGAATAAAGCAAGCGGGGGGCTAAACGTACCACAGCCGACGGTTTGGAAAATCTTACGGAAAAGGCTAAAGCAGAAGCCTTACCGTTTACAATTGCTACAAGCCCTGACACCCGATGACAAAGTCAAACGCTTTGAATTTTCGGCGCGGTTGCAACAGCTCATGGAAGAGGATGCGTTCAGTGCGAAACTTGTTTTCAGTGATGAAGCAACATTTCTTCTTAATGGTGAAGTGAACAGACACAATGTGCGAATCTGGGCGGTAGAGAATCCTCACGCATTCGTGCAGCAAATTCGCAATTCACCAAAAGTTAACGTCTTTTGTGCAATCTCACAGTTTAAAGTTTACGGCCCCTTTTTCTTCTGCGAAAAAAACGTTACAGGACACGTGTATCTGGACATGCTGGAAAATTGGCTCATGGCACAACTGGAGACCGACAGCGCCGACTTCATCTTTCAACAGGATGGTGCTCCACCGCACTTCCATCATGATGTTCGGCATTTCTTAAACAGGAGATTAGAAAACCGATGGATATGTCGTGGTGGAGATCATGATAAGCAGTTCATGTCATGACCTCTACGCTCTCCCGACTTAACCCCATGCGATTTCTTTCTGTGGGGTTATATGAAAGATTCAGTGTTTAAACCTCCTCTACCGAGAAACGTGCCACAACTGCGAGCTCGCATCAACGATGCTTTCGAACTCATTGATGGGGACATGCTGTGCCGAGTGTGGGAGTAACTTGATGTCTGCCGAATCACTACAGGGGCACATATCGAACATTTGTGAATGCCTAAAAAAACTTTTTGAGTTTTTGTATGTGTGTGCAAAGCATTGTGAAACTATCTCAAATAATAAAGTTATTGTAGAGCTGTGAAATCGCTTCAATCATTTGTAATAACCCTGTAGTTCTAAGTCTAGGGGACTAATGACCCCAGATGTTAAGTCCCATAGTGCTTAGAGCCATTTGAACCATTTTGAACACCAATACAGGCTCCAATCACATTTTGAGCCAAGTGGTATTCTATATTAGTGTTAGTATGGAGGAGAACACGACGGCAGTAGCTGCAGTAGTCGTATGCCAGTGGTTACAGGCAGATGGTTAAAGTGTAGGCAGAATTCTGGTGCACAGCAGAAAGAACCAGCAATCCTACAAAGTGAGATGGAACAAGTTTGACGCTATTACGGGATCGCCAAAAGACTCTGGGCGAATTACAACTTACTTTTTCAGCCGTTTTCCGGATGTCATTCCGTGACTTGGGCACCTAATCCTAATTTGTCCCTCAAGAGAGTAAAATACGAACAGATACTGGTAAATAGCTGGCACCAGAATGAGAGACAGACCAGGGAGTAAGGCAACACTGTACTCGTCACCAATACTGTTCAACATCTACATCGGTTACGTAGCTCTAGATATAAGAATGGGGCATGTGAACTTCTAACTACGATGCTTTTTACGACGATTAATTAATTACACACGTCAGGGAAGACAATTTACAAATAGCGGTACATAGATTAAACACTATAATCCTAAATTATAATCTCAGAACAAAAACAAAAACAATGGGCTCTTTAGAAAAATACCACATAAGATCTACGATAATTATCAATAACACAATAAAAGAACAAGTGTCCACTTCCAGTATCTAGCACATGACATAACTTTTGTAGAAGATACGGATACAAATAAGAATAATAGCGTATATCAACACTTACGTGGCACGATAAGAAAAACATGAAAGGGTAAGTCCAGATGAGAAACCCAAATGAAATATTATATAATTATGCTGTACCATCATTACTATAAGTATCCGAGAGTTGGACATGAAGATCAAAAGACGTAAGATAGCTCGAAACGTCTGTAATCTGTAGTTCTTCAGATCAGTCGAAGGCTCATAAAATAGGAAATGAAAATATATGAAAATAATTTGGAGTAAAGCTATTTTCTCGTAAATCTTTTATTGAACTCAATTAAGAATAACAAGATTTCACAAATGTCGATGCATGTGCAAAACATATTGTTTCGTTATCCTTCACTTAGTATAGTAATTAACTGTAAAGTAATCCAACAAATGCGAGATTTGAACGAGCATGTATTGCGAACGCCCCATCAGAAAATTCGACGACAAGCGGCAGGCTACTAAACTACTGGAAGAAGGGTTGTGGGAAGACCGAAGGCGAAATGGTGAGCCCAGAACAGACCATAAGGCGTAATGCCAAATTATCACAACAACAAGAAGACACCCTCGTACAGTTCTTCGAAATTTATCGGTATCGTTTTGTTTCATCTTTTATACCGGTAAAGCAACTAAAATATGCACTCCTTTTACCTCGTGAAAGGCTCAAGATATCTAAAAGAGGTTTTCCCTAAATTATAATAGGCAGTGAGGGGCATATAATTATTTTTTTTGTGTGTTGGTAATACTGCTGTCTGTTCTAAAACGGAAACACTAAACAGGAGGTTTTTTCTAATACAATGCGATACTCTTTTTAGCGGCATTCTAACAATGTTGGGCGTTAATATTGAGATGACAGCCCCGCCTGGAGTAGTTTGCACCGCAACAGCAGGTGTCTGATGCCTTGCCTCTTGCCTTTTAACACCAGCACATTTTCCGGATACCTTTGTGCAAGGGAGACCCCTAATGCCCTTACACAAGGACAGCATCATTTACCAAAAACCTCGATATCATGAATCGTTAGCAAACAAATGGGGTAAAAATCCCACGTGCGTATGTCACTATCAAGGTATATGCATAGGCGCACATTATGTGAATGAATCATTCACATCGCTGAAAGTGTCAGTCCTCGAATGCTACAAAATGTGTAGCTTCTTGATGAATAACAGCCTCGTATTCTATTCGAAATGATTACCGGTTTCGGCTTTACAGCCATCATCAGGTCTAAAATATTTATCAGTCTTACGTAGACGCATAATCATTACATGTGCTACACTTTTAGATTTGATAATTACTGTGAAACCAAAACCGGTATTCAGCTGTAGTAGAATACGTCTATTACGTGATCAGTCTAAGTAATTTTGTAATCAAATCCGACGGATCCTTGCTAGGTGCAAAAGGCCTCATTTCGTGAGACAGAGTACCTTTCGGCCGACCTGAGTGGCCGAGCGGTTCTAGGCGCTACATTTTGGAACCGCGCGACCTCTGTGGTCGCAGGTTCGAATCCTGCCTCGGGCATGGATGTGTGTGATGTCCTTAGGTTAGTTAGGTTTAAGAAGTTCTAAGTTCTAGGGGACTGATGACCAAAGAAGTTAAGTCCCATAGTGCCCAGAGCATTTGAACCGTTTTTGAAGAGTACCGTTCGCAGAGTTTCCGTATCGCCAGCTGTAACGGTCACGCTCTAAGAGAAGATTAAACAGAGTACTTGTTGTCCAGGAAGAAATTTCTACGTGTTGAAAATTTTTTAAGGTGCCCACCCAGCAACGGATTTTCTTCGAGACAGAGAAAGTCAATCTAGGTAAATGATATAACTGGCATCATCTACACGACAGGAATAATGAAACGAGCGAGTATCGAAAATTTTACGGAAATGGCCGAGTATATTAACTGTTTAACGAAGCCAGCTGTTTACATACCAGTTATATTGTACAAAATTAGAGCAGTCGAGGTTTGTCAGGGAAATTAAGACATATAGGGAACATATTCCTGGACGTGAGCCAGATGTTGAGCTATTGTAATCTTATTAGTAATATAATGATGAATATAATAATGCTGTTTCAAATGACTACTGCTGTCACCCGCATCCTAAAACGAACAGTTTCCGATAAAGGCTATGGCAATGGTCGAATAACTGTCGAGCGTGTGCTAGGTACTTGTGAGATATCAGACTGCTTCACTCGCTTTTGTCAACAAATTTTTGTGGCAGTACAAGCGCAAACCGCGAAGTATGACACAGGGTCTCAAGAGAAGTTAATTGCCCGCTGATCGATATATATAAGCCGATACGGATAAAAGAGCTTACATTCTGGCCGTAGAGACACACACCGAGAAAAATCACGTGCCGTCGGACACACTTAAGCAGACGTATCTGCTATCGGCAGAGGACCGCAGTGAGTGCCAAGGATCTTATTAGAACGCAATACGAAAAGGCGTAAAGACCAAGCCTTATTACACTCCACAATGCAACAGCAAAGGGGACCTACGCGATGTCGGTAGTACTGTAAGGAACAGGAAAACTGTTGGTATTGTACCAAGTTTTAATAACGAACGTAACGTAAAGCCAAGCCCCGTTCACAAGCTGTGGCGGGCCCTTCCTCACCAACCGATCGCAGTGTCACCCTCCGTCAGTGGCGCCAGTGGATGCTTTAACAGGGGGTGTGGGGTCAGCAAATCGCTCTCTTGGCTGTTGTCAGTTTTCATGATCAAGAGCCGTTAATATTCGGTCGAGTAGCTCCTCAATTGGTATCAGGAACTCAGTGCACCCAGTTCCAATCCTCCTACAGGGAAATATCCCTGGCAGTACCAGGAATGAAACAACGGTCCTTAGGATGGCAGTGAGACGCGCTGACCACTCAGCTACAGAGGCGGACGTTAACGAACCCATCGATATTGAAGATCGATCACGCGTGACAGATTCTGGAACAAAATGCGCCACTTGTTTATGGCCTGATATCGGAGAAATTGGATTTTCACATGGACAGTATTGTCCCTGTTACTCGCATAGATTTATCAGAAGATTCTTTCCCCATCTGTCCCGCATAAACAGACCGACAAAGACATCACATTGTAACTACTGCAGATCCACGTCGTCACAGGTGATCCACAGTAAGTGCAGGCTACAAATACACTTGCAGAGCGCAGACGTCTTTATCACAGTACGACGAACATCCAAAGATGTAAGTTGTCGATGGACCGATCAGTTCCATAAGAACCTATTCGCTAATAGTTTCCAGAAGATCTATAATTTCTGCTAAACGTATACTGTGGACAATGGAGATAACTTCGAAGACGAATAAGGTATTTCCCTTGATGAACACATTTACAGAAACTTCAGACATATTACCCGGCAAGTCGACCGTATCGGGTAATGAGGCCGTATCAGGAACTAAGGGCGGCGCGCGACTACGTCCAATCACACTCCAGTTCATGTTTTGCGCCTTGTTACGTCGCACTGAAAGCGTGGAAGGTGACACGGAAAAATTCTTCAAGGGCACGCGCAACGGCTTGCTGTTAACGTCATGAAACTTGTTGGCGGTGGGGGAGAAGGAATTTCTCGTGCCGGCGGAGAAGGCGACTGAACGTGCAGCCAGTATGTTAAAGCAGAGCAACAGGATGGTTTGCAAATTACGGAGAAAAGCACACGAACCCAGGCAGAGTGAAATTCAGGTTTCTACGCCACGAATTAGAATCAAGGTGCAGACGACAGATGTTCCACAAACGACATGAGTTAATGTTTTATCAATTACGAACATTATAAAAAATACTAACTTTGCGAAAAGTACTCAGCTTCCGCCGCAAGTAGCTGAACTTCAAGGCTAGCAGGACATGTATTATAAAAATTGTATTATCTGTGAGATTCAGTTTTAAAATTTGACAAGATAAGCGTTTTCCGCAAAAGCGGGGACAGTTGCAATAACGGCACGCCACGTTTGGTTTTTATGGAAGAAAGAAGCAACAGAACCGAATCGGCCAGTGATTTACTTAGATGGAACCGAGATTCACGCATATTACACAGTAAATACATATCGGCAAATTGACAGTGTGCGAGGAGTATTGTCGAATGAAAGTGCCGGTCAGTGTTTAATTGTTGTGCATGTAGGCGGTGTGACTGGTTTCATTTTTGGTTCACTTCACATATATGACTCAAAAAGCAAAATGCTTGCAATGAGACAATTACGAGGTTTCTGCTTTCCTTTTAAACTGTCGATTCTTTGGCTGGACTGATCTGGCGTTGGAGCGAAGGAAAAAAGTATTGTGCAGAACACGAAGTCTCTATTTATTTGCCGGCCGGTGTGGCCGTGCGGTTCTAGGCACTTCAGTCTGGAACCGCGTGATCGCTACGGTCGCAGGTTCAAATCCTTCCTCGAGCATGGATGTGTGTGATGTTCTTAGGTTAGTTGGGTTTGAGTAGTTCTAAGTTCTAGGGGACTGATGACCACAGATGTCAAGTCCCATAGTGCTCAGAGCCATTGGACCATTTTCTATTTCTTTGAGGAGAATTAATTTTATCTTCTTTGACGAAACAAGACGCACATATGCTGAAATATCTTCTGAATTAACAAAACAATTGGTGATAAACGTAATAAATTTTGCAGCAGGCTAATTTGTAAATTATTCAACCCACTTTCTCTTATTGGCAAACGCTCTCGTCCACAGTCATTTGCTGGTGACAGAACATTCTATTTCTTGCAACGGGATGTAAGGGGTCGATGTTCTGAAACCATCTGCAACGTTGTGGGCAAATAAAAAAGTTAATACGATGATCACGTGACACTGGACTACAAATAAATGCAATGAATTGAGTAAAATAATGCCTCAAATGGCTCTGAGCACTATGGGACTTAACTTCGGAGGTCATCAGTCCCCTAGAACTTCTTAAACCTAACTAACCTAAGGACATCACACACATCCATGCCCGAGGCAGGATTCGAACCTGCGACTGTAGCGGTCGCGCGGTTCCAGACTGAAGCGCCTGGAGTAAAACAATAAATCAAGTCTTTTTGATAAAGATTCAAAAATAAAACTTCACGTCACGAGTAAATTTTAACCCCTACTCCATGCCACTGCTTTGTGCAACAGCATCATGACTAATACTTTTTGTTGATTACTCGCGATGTCTTTATCCGATCGGCATATTTTTAGCCATTATAAGCGTGAAAAATATCTGACTACAACAATGTTCAACCTGTGATCAGCCCGCAATCATTCTCCATTATGCGCCGGCCGGTGTGGCCGTGCGGTTCTAGGCGCTTTAGTCTGGAACCGCGTGACCGCTACGGTCGCAGGTTCGAATCCTGCCTGGGGCACGGATGTGTGTGATGTCCTTAGGTTAGTTAGGTTTAAGTAGTTCTAAGTTCTCGTGGACTGATGACCTGAGATGTTAAGTCCCATTGTGCTCAGAGCTATCTCCATTATGCGCGTGATCTGGTGAGTACTGCGTGGATAAAATGTCTAAACATCTCTTCTTGAACAGTCTCCTCCCTCTGTTTACAAAAAAACTCACAGTGTTCACTAAATCGGTACATCAGATTTGCGTAATCCATTCAGTTGGACTTGTAACACTTTGAAACCGACATTTGATCCGGTTAGGGAAGTAGATTCCGGCCTAACATGACAGCGAACGACGCATTCGAATTTCGAAATTATACTTTCGTCTTCAGCAAACAGTGCGGCGCGTATACGTGGTGATAAACGGGCGGCGTGTTACACCACTCTACTTGTAGGAGTTCTGGAGTGTACGCCACTGTGCTGCCCCCCCCCCCCCCCCCCCCCCCCCCAGCCACGGCCCCATGTTTCTCGAGCGCAGAAACAAGGGTGCTGCCACCTGGCGGCATTACCACTTCACTTTTTCGAGTAAAATATGTCAGTTTGCTATACAAATACTTTCGTCGCTAATACAATAATGTACTAAACGCACCATATCATGGAAGTCGTATTTTATGAAGTATAAACTTATTTGTTCAGCTATTCTACTACAGCTACATGCATTCTCCGTGAACTATTGCACAGCGTATGGCGGTAGGCAGAGGAGAGTAGCGCAGTATCGGCCGGCTTAAGTTTATTGAGTTTAATGTGTAACTGTATTGGTTAATCGGAACATTAACATGCTATTCTCTTACCTGAAGAACGTGTCTTCTGTTTTTTTCTTTATTTATAGTACTTAATTATATCGAAAGTAAAACAGCTACTATTACAAGGCTTGCAGTATCGGCCGTTGTCTTTGCTGTGATAATATCGGTTGTTAATGATACTCAGCATTCATACTTATTCAATACTTCCAGAACACAAAAATATGAGAAATTAGAGTTACTGTCTCTGCTCTGTTGACCAATGTTTGCTTCACTGTTTAAGAGAGATAGCAAATAAAATACAAAATATTCTCCCGATCCACACGTCCAAAATGTGCCCAGCCTCTAAATTTGGTACACATCACGCAGACTGCTTCAAATGACGCCAAATACATACTGCAATTTTCAGTCTCTTCTCTTGACCCATTATTTCCAGGAAATTGCAGTTTCCTTCGTCGCTTTGTAATTGGCTTTTCATGGTCACGTTTTGCGTTTTTGTATTATTTTGGAATGCCCGACTTAAGCTCAGCTTTCTTCAATTTCCTTTAAGACTACATTTTTTCTGCTTTTAACTTATCTTCAGTGGCGATCTTTTTTTTTCTAATAGCTATCTCCCCCGCGAACATCCTGTTACTCATAACCTTGCTCACAGCTAGTTTCATCTAATCCTCTTACTTTTTTCTCCTTTTCTGCTGTTTCAACCTGAAAAATAGTGAGAGGAAGAAGAAAATATAATTTAAAAATAGAAATTACTTGTGGCCGATATTGAAAGACAATCGGGTGGTTGGTACTGCACGACAGACAGGCAGTAGGACCTAGTCATACTGTACGTTCTTTTAAAGAAATTATCATGAAACGTTTGTTAAATGCCATTCCCCACATAACACATAAAACCGAAATACAGCAACGAACTTCATCACTTATACCATAAACAGGTACCACAGACGTCAAAACATCTTCTGTGCGCTAAGAGCTACAGCAACACCATCAAGTACTCTGAGCAGATAAAGCACTGAAGAGAAGACTACAGTGCACATTCTTGCTTCTGCTTACTAACTCTCCTCCCACTTGGAGGCGGAAAGAGAAATCACCGTAGTGGTCGGTACTGTAAGTCAGCTGGTATGCACAATTCTCTATACTTCTAACCAATATTAAACTATCATATTCAATTCCCGTAGGAACGACGGTAAAATGGCTATGCCAGAGTGCGCCCCTCTATCTCTTATGTAATTTCTTTGATATCTGCTCTCATACCTGCGTGATAGGAAATTTAAACAATGGACCATTATTCCCTATTAGCTCGCTCTACGTCCTTGTGTGAGATTGCTTTGACAGATGCACCACATTTGCCCTGGATACATGATTCATTAGTTGAAGAGTTGTGTTCGTAAATAGCGCTTTGACAGAATCGTGTATGTGCTAATTGTGAGATGAAGGAAGTGTTACACTACATAATTTCAAATGAACAAAGCAAATATTTCCAACACAGTCTGCGTTTAGAATTTATCATAGAATCATAGGCATAATAGTTGCGTCGCGTTGAAGACACGTTCAGCAACATAATCGGTCACTGAATAGATTTTCAGACTACTCAGAATCGCAATAGGCCAGTCCAGTCGCAATGCGAATACATAATTTGGCTCTTTTGTGCAAGAGTCAGACTAATTCGTGAACAGCAGATCTCATCTGTTTTCTATAAGTTGCCTCATTTGTGCAAGAGGCCGATTAGTTCGAGAATAGCAAATACCATCTGTTTTCTTAGTTTTATATCAATGAATGGTATTACTCTCATTAAAAAAGCATCGTTAAAATAATTCGTAAAGAAGTAACAGGATCTGTAACCCAAATATCAAGGTACCCCTCAAGTAAGCTTTCTGTCGGTATAAGCGCTCGACACCACGCAATAGTATTATAAGCTTTCGGCTGCCTGGAGCCCTCTCCAGTGGCCAAGCACAGCGCTTCTGAAAACCAGAGGCCACGAGGTTGTGCTAACTCGCCCTTGCGCAGCTCGAGCTGTTTCACACGTCCGCCTTCGTTCGCCCACGGCTCTCCTTAATAAACCCCCTCATGACAAGAACTGCCCGCTCCAACAACATCCTCAGTGCAGAACAAGAGAAAGCTCTCGGCTAGGGAGCTACAAGCGGCTGCATTCTGGTCATAACACTGCGGAAACGGGCCAAGAGCAGCAACTATAGGGAAACAGTAATTTCCGTGAAAATATTACCGTCCCATCGCCTTTCCCGTCCGAAAACCCTATCCCGAAATAGAATTGTGTTTTAAGGGAGCACCACAAGCATTGTAGTCTTTATCTCCTAGCAACCAAAATTTTGCACTAGCGGGAGAAAATTCATGACCCATCTACTGTGACCATCTTTTATATTATCGGCTTTCCCCATCGGCCTAGCGGCTGTATCGACAAAGGAAGAAGCAAAACGATGCCCTTTTTTCTACTCGTAGAATCAAGAGAGTCACTAGTTATCTACATAGCAGAAATGTATTATCTTAAGATACACTGTGCGATACATTAGTAACAAAAAAACTTGGGTAGCAGCACCATGAGATTCTCGCGAAGAAGCACAGACATGTAACTTTTTTCTTTCTTTCTTTTTTAAGAAAAACTTTTTTTTTCTTGAAACGGCTACGTTTTCACAGACGAGGCGTGTAACTGTTCTCCGAGTTGTTCTTAACGTTCGCAGAGCTGAATTGTTGACTGCGGAAGTTGGAGCATAATTCGCAGTCCTTGTTGCACTTTTTATGAACAGATGAGATGGAATATGCATTTAAATAGATGTCTGTGTAAACACAATTTTCGATTGTTACGTGTCATTGCCGATTACTAAAATCTCGCCGATAAGGAAGAAAAACGAGAGTATTATTGTCAAAATAATTCCACGTCTGTCTGCACAAATGAACTCCAGTTCCGAACTTCACATTATCTACAGCCTTTGTATCACCAGATAATTGTTCAATAATGATTCACAATGGTGTAGAAAAGGGATTATTTGAGTTCTTCTTTGTCGGCTTCTTGAAGAAACGAAGATCGGACATTCTATTTATTCTGTTTTTTTGTAAGCAACAAAAGGTACTCACCGAGGTTTTCGCCGCCCCACACGTCCATCATCATGTCGTACTTGCCCAGCTTCTCAAAGTAGGCTTTGTCGATGACGAACAGACCTCCGGCAATCATTGGAGTCCTGCAGAACAAAGACAGCGTCAATCAGCCGCTACAAGCGCGCACACACACACACACACACACACACACACACACACACACACACACACACACGAGCGCGCACACGCACAGCAAGTACTAATAACACGGAATTAAGGAAGTGACTAGTGGCAGCAGATTAACAACCGGCTGTAGATCCTGGCGTCTCAGTCTCCGTAATTCTACAGTACGATACTACTGTCCATGCACCACCAAGTAACACGAGCAAAAACAACAGACTGCAGAGACGAAGCAGTTTTTCAGATAGGTCAGAAATACTCCCCGCTCTCTGCCGTCTCCAAGCGTTTTGGAACAAGTAACAAACATCTGGTGGTCTATATTTCTTAATAACCACGCTGCGCATAGTGTTGTTAACACTTCAGACTTCCTCCAGAGACCGGTGAATCATTAATATCAGTTGCTTCAAGAAGTAATGCAATTTTTTTTTTCTCGGCCACACTTTCGGTTGAAAAAATGCAGAATATTCCCGCTTCGGCCCCTGCAGTATCACGAAGTTCCGAGGTGTGACGGTACTATAAGTACGCTTCAAAATGACGTCTGTAACGGGGGTGCTGTCCAAGCAGAGGACTGTCATTGATTTTCTTTTGAGGGTAAACCAAAGCATCGCAGATATTCATAGGCACTTGCAAAATGTCTTTGGAGACCTGGTAGTCAACAAAAGCACAGCGAGTGGTAGGGCGAGGCATTTTTCATAATCCCAACAAGGTCGTGCGAACTTGTCCGATCTCCCGCATGCCGGCCGGCCGCGCACAGCTGTGACTTCAACCAAGATGGAACGTGCGAACACTCTCAATCGAGATGACCGACAGACCACACTCAAACAACTCGCTCCTTCAACTAAACATCTTTGTTTGTAGTGCTGACACACTCGTCCACCAGTTGCTGTACTCAAAGGTGTATGCGCGCTGTGTTCCTCGCCATCTAACAGAAGACCATAAAGAGCAACAAAGGACCATCTGCGCGGACTGCTTGCGCGTTACGAGGTTGATCGTGAGAATTTTTTGTCAAGCATCGTCACAGCCGCTGAAACATAGGTTCATCACTTGGAAGTGGTAACAAAACGGCGATCCACCAAGTGGCAATACACGACCTCTCCTCCGGAGAGTATGTTCAAAGCCGCTTCCTCAGCCGGAGAAGTCTTGGCGACGGTCTCCTGGAATTCTGAAGGGGTTATTCTGTTTGATTTCCTCTCCCATGGTGCAGCGATTAACTCTGAAATGTATTTTGCTACGCTCAGGAAACTGAAGAAACGAATTTAGGGTGATTGTCGTTACAAAAATGCAAACGAACTTCTTTCTGCGTACCAGCGCAAGGCCTGACTGTAGCTCACAAAAGTTCATTGGACTATTCTTCATCATCCACCCTACAGCCTGCATCTCGCCCCTTCCGACTTCCATCTGTTTGGCGCAATGAAGAATGCACTCTGCCGGAAGCAGTTTGTGGGTGATGAGGAGGTTATTGGTGCAGCAAGATGGTGGCTCCGACGTCGACCAGTAGAGTGGTACCAAGTGGGTGTACAAGCCCTCCTAGCAACAAGGCGTATGACCGTTACGTTGAAAGGAGATTATGTTGAAAAATAAGGTTTGTAGGCAAAAGAGTGGGGAATAATATGCTGTTTTTGTGTTCTGAATAAAACTAACCTGATTTGAGGAAAAAAAGTGTCGCATTAGTTACTGACCGCCCTTCGTTTTATGATTTACCACATGGCCCACCAATCCAAGCTTTCTACTTCTAAGGATCTTTCCTCCCCAAGCCGTGTATCCACTTGTTCTACTTATTTTCCAAATAATATTTGACATCCTCCTGCAGCACAATTTTTAAACGCATCTTTGTGCTTTCTCAAGGCCTCGATTTCACTTTAATACAAGATTATACTCCAGAGCACAGTTACAAACATATATATTCCAAAATTCAGTGTCTTTATATCAAAAGGAGCCCTTCAATGAAGAGCGCATTCGTCATCTGTACCGCTCTCCTGTTTGACTTGTAATAAAATCTTACCTAAAAGATAACACAACTAAACTACTTCTTGTTTTCTTCAAATCTGATATTTAATCTAGGCTTCTTTTACCTATAACCAAAACTATATACTTAGTAACCTGTCGAATGAATTCAACAGTTGACAGAGAATATGTTCCCTTCTCCGACAATAAGGAATCACGACGTACTGTTAAGAGGAATGAACAGCACCTTGCTCTAAATACAGTGAAAGCAAGGGCGTGAGAAATGAAAAGCAGCTAAATAGAGAATAGTGGCTTGTGAAACATCAACACTGAAAAAGACACGATAGGCTAAGTGAAAGGAAACTGCTACCTAAGATGCAAGTTTACGCAGTATGGCCAAAGCAAGGGCCGGCCGGTGTGGCCGTGCGGTTAAAGGCGCTTCAGTCTGGAACCGCGTGACCGCTACGGTCGCAGGTTCGAATCCTGCCTCGGGCATGGATGTGTGTGATGTCCTTAGGTTAGTTAGGTTTAATTAGTTCTAAGTTCTAGGCGACTGATGACCTCAGAAGTTAAGTCGCATAGTGCTCAGAGCCATTTGAACCAAGCCAAAGCAAGGGGGACACCGTAAGAAGATGGGTCTAGTGAGACGGAAATAGAAATCAGATCTGTTGACACGAAATAGAGGAAAATGTTTATGAAACTGGGAGCTTGCAGTTAGTATTTTCTGCAGATGAAACGAGGACAGCAGAACAAAGAGAGAAAATAACTGAATTTTAAATGTGGTGCTACGGAAGGGCGTTAGGCAGATAAAAGTGCGAAATAAAAAGATAAAGAAAATCACTTATTAGGATACGTGATACGGTAAGGGCTGACCAGAAGAAGGCTGAGATTCGTGGACATTTTATACAGCATTCGAGAATAAAACTGGCACTGGAAAGAAGTGAAGCACTATACAGGACGATAAATATGGAAATATGCAAAAGGAGATTGGGATCATGTTCTGCACGACAAAAATTTGTGTCTCTAGCATGCTGGTGTTGAAACAGGACAGCGACATTTATGAACTGTCAGAGGACCCATCTTAAGTTGCGTACGAAGTTTATATATTTTCTGATGATTAATTTCATACGGGTTGGCCATTATCGAATCATCCATGAGCATAAGTCTTGCATTATAGCTGGACGTACAAGTAAATAATTGGCCACGAAACATATAAACGAGGCCAGTAACTTACAAGTACGTCTGGTTTTAACACAAGACAGATGTACATGGATGATTCGATAATGGACAAGCCGTCCGAAACTAGTCATCAACAAATAAAATTTTCTACGCTAACAGCTGTTATAATCACAAAAAAACTGTGGACGAATCAGTTAGCATACGAGATTAAAAGGTTAAGAGCGACTACCAAACACTCGTAAGGCTTGTTGAAGGAAATATTTTTTCGTACTTATTACGACGTCAGTTTGAGTTATAACTCATATTTTCAACATTTTGGTGTCGTACAGGAGGCAAGAGACTTTCATCATCTCGATGGGTCTGCACTAGAGGTGTGCTGCCATCGTCAAAAAATCTCGATATTCAACAAGGCTATCACGTTACCCGTTTGAAAGTCAGATCCTGATTGTCACAGCGAAGGAATCCGCCGAAAGACTCATCTCTCACTCAGACATGCAAGGAAATAAATAGTAAACGTGTCTGGTGACTTACAACCAAAAGAAAGAAACTGCAATTTCTGAATGGTGACACATTAAAATGGCTGGTATTAGCAAAGAGTCGTGCACCACGGCAGGCAGGCAGGGAAAGGTAGAGGCTTACCGTATGGGGGCTGTGGGGTCCTTCTTGCGTGCAGCTCGCTCCTCGGCGCTGAGGTACTCCCACTTGAAGACCAGGTTCCAGTCGAAGCCGCCGCGTAGATCGGCGGACGCGCCGATGTACTCGAAAGTGTCCATACTGATCACGTCGATGACTGGGCACACCACTCGAGTCTTGTCCTGAAACACGAGGCCAGACTCCTTGCAGTCACAGTCTAGTGAGTTCTCAGTGAGCGCTCCACTCTACACTGATGAGCCGAAACATTACGACCACCTGATTACCGGCGCGTCAGTCCACCTCCGGAACACACCAAAGCAACGATTTTGCGTCTCATGGATTTTACAGGCCCTTGGCAGTTCTCCGGAGATATTTGGCACCATACGCCCATGCTCATGACACACAAATCCCCTAATTACTGGCAAATCTTTTGTAGGCACGGAGCTGGCGAATTTGGCGACGAAGACTGCAACGCGGGTTCACTGCCATTTTCCTAAAACCACTGTAGCAGATTCTGTCTTTCTACCATTGACCGTTCTCCCACTGTACGGCACCATCTTCGTCGAGCAGGACATCAAGTATGAATGGACGCAAATGGTCCACAGTCAAGTACATGCACTCCACAGCTGTCACTGTGCCTTCGATTCCTACCACAAGTGTCCCGTGAACTTCCCGCACACCGCCAGAGTGCTCGTGCGTCCTTGACGAGGTCCGCGTTTCGACAGCCGTTCGCCTGGATAACGGAGTATCCGGGCACGACCACCGACCTGGTATAGATGAAACCTGGTTCATTCGACCAAGGGAAATGTTTCCATAGACCCCGAGTCCAAAATAGTCGCCGTTGTCGTGGTCGTAGTGTCATCATAGGAACACGTAGAGGTCGTTTCGTGCGGAGTCGCATCTTCAGCAACGTGGGCCGAACGCTGTTCTCCGAAATATTTTTGCCTGCCCCATCACTGAACACTGTCGTTATATATGCCCCAGATCGTAGCACATCCTGCTTTGCAGATCGAGAAAGCCTTCGTGAGCCGTGGTAAATTTGCTGTTTTGAAGAGCGCGCCGCAGCGCGTAGTGTGAAGCAGTTGCCCTCCGTTTCTGGCGGTGGCGCCGCTGTGGCAATGGCAGCTTTGGTGTCTCCCTCTGGTGGGAAAGGGGAAAGGTAACCTGTTCACGTGCATTTAAGGGGCGCTATGACCTCGCTAGGCGGCGAGTTTGGTCAGTTGGTCAGCCGGGTCAGTGTGGGGCAGTCAGTGTCTGTCTGTCGTCCAGAGTGCTAGTACGTGTTAGGCCGCCAGTCTGGTCGAGTTTGTTCAGGCAACGGTCATTGGCGGTTGGATCGATCGGTTGGTCGGTCGCGCACTGAGACACAAGATGACTTGTCCGTTTTGAGCGTCGGCGCATGTGAGGTCCCCACGTCAGTCCAGTGGGCCGCGCCGTATAGCGAGGGGTAGTGGCTTCGCGGCCGACACGAGATCAACTGGAGTCAACCCACGACATCGGTCTGGCCGGCGTGAGCTGCGACACCGTGAGACGGGCGCGCCTTCCTGCGTCCGTTGAAGCGGCTGGTAGCGGACGGTTCGGGAGAGCGTTTTGGGGGTGCTGGGTCAAGTCTTCGCCAGACATCGCAGTTTGTTAGACGTTAAGTGATTCGTGATATGCTGTTTCATTTACTTGTTAAATTCTACTTGTTTTCTTCGTCAGTCTCTCGTTCCCAGCTTGCTCGTCTGTCTCCCGTCCGCATTTGTTAGGCAGTTAGTATCTGTCTGTCTGTCTGTCTGTCTGTCTGCCACACGTTAATAGATGCCTCTGTCATATTTATCGGATTCGGTCGTAACGAATTTATTGCTTAAGGTGTAAAGGCCGAATTCCTGAAATATGTTTTTATCTTGCCTATCATCTTGCGAGGCGGTATATGTGTAATGCAGAGCATGTTTGTACATTTTATGTAAGTCTGCATTTCATGGTTTTTTATTTAAATGATCATTTTAGTATATAAAGTTGCCACCCTTCCACCGTAAGAGTTTTGTTTTAAAAACAAGTTGCACTTTCGGTGGCAAGTAATTTTTTTAATGTGAGTGTTTTGTACCATTTCCATCCCTCCTACGAGGTGCAAAGTTTATGTGTTTGTGTGAGTTGTTAAAATTTTTAGTTTAAAGTAATCTGGTGTGTTGCAGATTTGCACCAATGTAGTCTTTCAGAGGTTGTTGTAAGCGGTCGTGAGTACGGCCGTGTTAAAAGGGAGCGGCAAGGTCCTCAGCCCGAAAGCTCATACTGTCAAAATATTTGCTATTTCTGCCTCTGAATAAATTGTAACTTGATATTTAAAAGGTGCTTTCTGATTATAATGTTTAAATCTGTTTAAAAAAAGGAAAGGGTTTTTAGGAATAAAATTTCCATTTGTTGAAAGAAATTTGTTTTCATCAGTTACCCACTGGCAACTACTTCCACGCTCACATAGTGTTATTAAATGTGTTAATGTTCTTGATGAATCGTTAGTAAATTCCTTAAGAAAAGATTTTGAAAGTAAAACCACGGTTCACTTCGTCTTCCACTTTCCGTGATGAGGTGTCGACACACAACACCTTGTTGCCTGATCGAAGTTTCACTGTTTTTCAGCCACTTTCCACAGTTGCTCACGAAAAACAGCAAGCGAACAATAGACCAGCTTCGCCACTTACGAGACGCTTATTACCAACCAGCGGACCATAAGAAACCGCCCTTTCTCAGAGTCCCTTACAGAGGTTTGATAAAAATAAAGGAACATCGCGAGAAACGCATGCTTGAACATAACATACAGTTGCTAGCCAAGAACTGCAGGCTGCACGGTTGTACTCATATGTAACCACGAATGACACCTGTGCAATGTCCTCCTTACACAGCACAATGGTTCAAATGGCTCTGAGCACTATGGGACTTAACTTCTGAGGTCATCAGTCCCCTAGAACTTAGAACTACTTAAACCTAACTAACCTAAGGACATCACACACATCCATGCCCGAGGCAGGATTCGAACCTGCGATGGTAGCGGTCGCGCGGTTCCAGACTGTAACGCCTAGAACCGCTCGGTCACTCCGGCCGGCCATTACACTGCAAGTTGCTGTCGTTGCCAGAACATTGTTCCGTGTGGTTGTGAGTTAATTATGTCGGAACTAAGTGAATTCGAACATCGGGTGCTCGTATAGCAGGAACTTCCATAACAAACGTAGCCGAAGTGGTTGGTGGTTCAAGAGAAACATTTTTGAGATTTATACTGCATAAAGGAAAAGTGAGAAAACGAAAAGCTGAAAAACATTATCCGCGATGCCACAACGTGGACGGAATTGTGCTAAGTGATCGTGACAGACGGCGTTTGAAGAGGATTTTGACGGAAAATAAGAGGACGATAGCTGCAAAAGTCGCTGCAAAACTGAATGACACACTCGCGAACCATTTCAGCACCAAAACAATAAGAAGGCAGATTTATTAATCAGGAATTACAGGTAGAGCTGGAGTACCGAAACCACACATCAGCGATGCAAATGCCCTTAATAAATAAACGTGGTGCCAAAACCATAAAACCTCGATTATGGAGCAATGGAAGGAGGTCACTTGGTGGGATGAGTCTTGTTTTACATGGTTTACAACTTCTGTCGGGTCTATGCCCCAAGAGCGAAACATGGTGAAGGTTCGATGATGATTTTGGCAGCCAATGTCGTGGTATTCCATGGGCTCCCTGGGTATTCTGCAAGACAACGTTACTGCCAAGAATTATGTGACCCTTTTGCCTCATTAGGTCCATCCCATCCAAGACGACAGGGCCCGTATTCACGTAACTCGCATCGCCCAGAACTTGTTTTGTGAGCACGAGGATTAATTGTCCCATCTCCCCTGGCTGCCACGGTCACCAGATCTCAATATTACTGAGCCTTTGTGGTCGACTTTGGAGTCAAGCGTGGGTGATACCTATCCACCTCTGTCATCTTCACCTGAACTTGCCACTATTTTGCAGGAAGAACAGTATAATATTCCCTTTGATACCATACAGTATCTGTACTTATTTATTCTGTGACGACTGGAAGCATTTTTAATCTCAAGCAGTATCCTGCATTGTATTAGGCGTGGTAATGCGTCGTGTTTTTGGTATTGCCATATTTTTGTCCACCACAGTGAGTCTGTGGATTTCCTCATCTGCGACCGTATAATCCCTATAACGATTCGCCATTCGTCTCTGCTCCGATTACAGACTCTGCTTATCACATCACGTGCGTGCAACATCTCCAGGTGGCACGCGTTCTCTCGGTGGATATTGGTCATAAAGCTTTAGCTCATCGGTGTACATTAAAAGAGTTACATAATGCTACTTTGGACCAAGTTATACTCAGTTACTCTTTGTCGCAGGGCTTTGCCAAACTCTACTGGTACCGGAAGAAATGACACGGCTTAATGGAATGAAGAGATATCGATGCGTGCGTTGTATCATGTGACAATCGTATGGCTTAATTGTAAAAGTACTGCCGTCGAAGCCTTTTGTCCTGGTTCCTGTTCTGTGCTGTGCTGTAATTCTAATTGGCTAGAAACTGTTCATTCGTTATAGTATTCGTAAAATGTTTCATTTTGAATTTTCTAACAAAATGTCACCTCGTGTAGTACAGCACCATTGAAAAAGTGTAGTTAGCGAAACAGGAAAGGAAATGGATAGGTCAAAATTAGATATATTGGGAATTAGTGAAGTTCGGTGGCAGGAGGAACAAGACTTTTGGTCAGGTGAATACAGGGCTATAAATACAAAATCAAATAGGGGTAGTGCAGGAGTAGGTTTAGTAATGACTAAAAAAAATAGGAGCGCAGGGACTGAAAACTTTGAGATAATACATTTTATTCAGTTCTGTAGAACAGAGTCGTACCAACAATTAGTATGCTCCAAATTTTAAGGTTTACTTATTGATGAAAACTTAAAGAAGCGTATTACATAGCTTCTCAGACAGATAAGTTCAGCTACTTTTGCTCTTCGTTAACTGCCAGTTTTCGAAAAATGAATCAACCTCCTGACATATTTTGCACATTTCTAACCAATAATGTTTGGTGAAATAATTTTCTGTGGTAATTCATCATTTGGAAGGAAAGTACTGATTGCGCGGGGGCGAGCAGTAAAAATAATCTGTCGAGTTCACCCGTGGTCGTCATACACGCACCTCTTGAATGAGACAGGCATTATAATTGCACCATCAAAATACATATACTCGCTAGTGAAATTCGTCAGAAATGGTCCATCACAGTTTGGGAAGAATAGTGATGTCCATACCCACAACACTAGAGGGAAAAATGGCCGTTATTTCCTATTATTAAAGGTGTCAGTGGCTCCGAAAGGAGTTCAATATGCAGCAAGAAAAATATTTTCATCGATGGCTAACAACATAATATGACTGACAGGTAGTGAAGAATCCACCCCAAAATCATTTCTCCTGGACAACTTCTTCTATTCCATGGACGAATTTCTGTTCCAAAACGGATATCCTGTAAAAAAAACTGATTTTAAGTGCAGTTACATTAGTAGGACTAAAAAACAATGTGTTCATCTATGTTAACAATAATCATAGACACATCCTGTGAAATGACGCGTACCACATCATCTCGACAGAAAAATCGTTCGAATGATCTATGGGACATGCAACTAACTACCCACCAAACTAACTGGAAACGATATTCTGGATGAACAGCTCCGGGAAAAATGTTTTGCTGCCATGAGAAGTGGTGTGTGAGTAAGATGCGGATTTCAGCGCTATGCTTTGAGGAAGAGCGTCGTAGGGCAAGAACTACGAGAGGTCGTGCTGTCTTTGTTTTGGGGATTGAACGCATTGGGCCGAGATAAGTTAATAGCTGCACTGAAGCGAGAGTAGACAAAGATATACAATATGAAAATCAGCGCTGCGAGTATGTGGGGGAGATATTTGAATGGAAGTACGAATCGGGTGACAACCGTGACGTAGGAATAGATAAAGAGAGTGTTCCCTCCACCTAAAATATCTCGACCTCTACCTACTATTACCTCCAGTATTGTTGAAAACTTAAAGCGAACCTTTTGCAGAATATTCGTTTACGAATAATTTTACTCTTTTTACCTACATTGTTTAAAAACACCTTTATGAATTCTGCAGTTCCGCTTTCTTTCCTCTTCTGATTGTCTGAGATTATCACGTACTAATGGTCTGAAGATTATCACTGGCAGGTCGCAAACGGTTACGGCATTGTCAAACGCTTAAGTGAATACGTCGTAAAAGTACATTTAAAAAAAAAGATGTATTAAGAGATACAATGGCGCCTAAAGAAATGGCTTCTTTAAGGTTGCAGAGAACAATGCAGGCGATGTCGCTGAGGGATGATGGGATGGGCAAGGAAAGCTGTTCAGCTACGGTTGGGGCGAGACACTGCCTTTCATTTACAGGTATACGTGAGGTGGAGTGGAATGCATTACAGTGGTTGTTTCGGGGGAGGGGAGCAAACACGAAAGTCATCGGTCCCAGACCGGTAGGGATTCTTGCTTGAGCGGCGTAGCGTGAGACTCAGATACCCGCCGCAAAGGCAGTGGCTGCCAGAAACGAAGAGCGCTTGATACCTGCGGCGCATCTGACTTTTCTCACTGTACTGAAAACAAGCGTAGTAGACTAACTATGTGAGGATTTGCAGTAGCTAGAGCCTTCATATTCTTGGTGGTCGCAGGAGCATTTTTATATGCCTGGCTGCTGCCGATCACCGCAACAGATCTCCTGTAACTGTCCCTTACGAGAATAGTTACCGCACTTTTTCTGCACGTGTTCGTTACAATTCACAATGGTCTCCGTCCAAATGTTTGCTTTCTGTGTATTGGAAACTATTTGTCATTCAGGGCATTACGTTGGACGTTAGGGAGAGGGAGGGTGCGTGATAAGAGGCGTGTTGTGATTGGACTATCTGCAGCCTCCCCGCCCCCTTTCCCGTCAGGCCGCGTACTACCCAGCCAGCACATTGCTGAAAACGTGCAGCCTGCGTCAGCATTTGCATGCGGCGCGTGACCTGGGATTTTGCGACATCGTTATCGTCGCGTATTCGCCACGGGTGCGCAGCGATGACAGAGGGGCCCCAGGGCTTCCGATAAAAAAAAAATGCGTGCTGTGTTACACGTAAAACGCGGCATTTCCACCTGCCTGACGCACAGACGTATTAGTCGACGTGAGTCTCATTTTTAAATCGGGACAGAAAAGCATGAATTTGCATTCTTGTAGGTGGTTCTTTATTTGTACCTACGAATACTCGGGATACGGATGTGGACAGCAAAGGGCGACAAACCATAACGACATACATTAGGTGGTGTAAAATCTAGTATCTCTCCGACCAATAGTCAGGTCACCTTCCCTCTAGCCACCTACGGGAGAGTTTGTGTGAGAAATCTCATTCTTCCAAACCCCTCCCGGGCACCGAGTGTTCTCACGGCGTCCTTGATTGTCTTGTTGGGCACCAGCGTTTCGCGGCGCCGGCGGGCACTGGTTGCCTCGTCATGGCCGATCGGGATTCTGGACTGATAAAGGTAAGCCCGTGAGAGCGTAAGTGAGGAGAGTAAGAACCCTACCGCGCACGTGTAGGCTCCTCGGACACAGGTGTAAATACAGTAATGATGATTAGACGCCTGAACAAACGTCTTGGTCTAACAGACCCCAGGAGGTTATGAGGGCTTGGCACAGTTGCTCCACTGTTTGCCTTTACTTACTCGATTGAGCGAGTGGTTTTTTTGTGAGGGGGAAGGGGGGAGAGGTATCGTGTCATCATTCTTTTGGATGATTTGACGCAGTCTTCCACGAATTCCTCCCTTGTGCCAACCTCCATCCCAGAGTAGCACTTGCACCCTACGTCCCCAGTTATTTGTTGGACGTGTTCCAGTCTCAATATTCCTCTACAGCTCACACTAGCTTAGTATCATGGAACTTATTTCCTGATGTCTTAAAACACGCTCTATCATGTTTTCTCTTCTTCTTTTCAATGTTCACCACAAATTTCTATCCTCAGAGATTCAGAGGAGAAGTTCATCATTCTTTACCTTACCAGTCCACCGAATTTTCAACATATTTCTGTAGCACCGCATCCAAAATACTTCCGATACTTTTTTGTTCCGGTCTTCTTGCAATCCACGTTTCACTCCCATACAATTATGTATTCCAAACGTACATCCTCAGAAATTTCTTCCTCAGATCCAGGGCTGTGTTTGTGACTAGTGGACTTTTTCTGGCCAGGAATACCTTCTTTGTTTGCGCTAGGCTGCTTTTTGTGTCCTCCTTACTTCTACCGTCATGTTTTATTTTTGTTCGGAGGTATAAGAATTCCTCCATCTCGTCTATTTCGTCGTCCCCAATTTTCATGCTAAGTTGCGCATATCTGCTGCGCCCATTACGCTCGTCTTCCTTCGGTTTACATTCTGTGCTCGGTAGATTATTCATTAAATTGAACAGGTTCTGTACTTCTTCCACGATTTACTGAAGATAGCAATGACATCAGCAGATATTGTCGTTGCCACTCAGAATTATGATCCCAACCTTTCACCTGATTAGTCTTTTACCAATTTTAGTCCTGTTCTCCAGGATGCTAAGAATTTGGGGAATCTAGGATTACTGTATTGTCAAGCGGTCACAGACGATTAGGGTGCGACGATTAGTGGGTATTGCCAACCTCGTGGCAGCTCGGCTGGCGCCTGAACGACTGTACGGATGTGACTTTCGCTTGAGCTCTTGCAGCACCGCCTCCACGTAGGAACCCCCCAGCCACTGGGCGTCAGCATGCTGGTTGCTGGCTAAACATGCTCTCATCCGGAGGATCCGTAGTTTTCCTGAGCCTTGACCTTCAGCCGATGCTTAGAATTAGGTAGTGGAGCCTCTTCCCTCTCTCAACCCAGCTCCCAGATGTACCTGTAGTCATAAAGTATAAGACTGTCGTTTTATTCAAATACACAATTGTGTGGGAAGCTAACAAAAAAAAATGTTCAAATGTGTGTCAAATCGTATGGGACTTAACTGCTAAGGTCATCAGTCCTAAACTTACACACTACTTACACTAAATTAGCCTAAGGACAAACACACACACCCATGCCCGAGGGAGGACTCCATCCTCCGCCGGAACCAGCCGCACACTCCATGACTGCCCGATTCACACACTGGCTCGTTACTGACTGCAGCAAACTTCCGTTTACGTATGCTTTCGCGCAATGGGGCGACGTCGCATGTTTTGAACACCCGAGCGCAATTGGCTGTTGTCAATTGCCATCGTCCGCTTTGCTATCACCCCGTGGTGTAAGACTGGTAGACATCTTCTTCAGCACCGTGATCCAAACGTCATTCAATTTCCGCCGTCCTTCTTCCTATTTAAATACCTGGGGTGTTCGAAGAATCTCTATGGCCTCTGTGTATAGCCTTTCATGGTATCCGCTTGTGACTGCCAGTACTTGAGCTCTATGAAAATGGGTGTGGTGGTCCCTGGCTACAAAGCACGTTTCCTTTCGCAATTGGCCTTGCGCTCTTGACCAATTTTATATGAACTTTTATCTTTCCGGGTGGATTAGTAGATTACCACCGTGTTCCGTTTTTTCAAGACTTTTGCTTTGCAGTAGGTAACGTCCTTAATGAAAGGCAGGAAACTTTCGATTTCATCAGCGCTTGTGCATCGCTATGATTTCTGTGCAGTGGTCTTAACGCTCTTTTTACCTCAACGGACGGATGATCCTTCGTGAGCAATGCATTGTGAGATGTTTCAATTCCACGTCAAGCACCTGTGGGTCGCACATGTTCCTTGCTCTATCCGCCAACGTTTCTAAGGTGTGGGTGGGAGTTCACATCCCGCTGTACGTAACGGCCTGTGCGCGTGGGTTTTCGGTAAACCGTGTGACGTAAGTGCAGTGCGGAAGAAGATGTGTACCGATCTTCCACCTTGAGGTGATAGCAGCAGCGGGGTGCACTCTGTAACGAGCCATACTGTGAATCGAAAACTCAAAGAAGCTACAACCCCTTGAAAATGTCCTCTGCAGAGGGGGGGTGAAATGATGTTGGGTTTAAATGTGAAATCCATTCGACCGCGTCGTAACAGCCGGGAACATTTTATTAATTGTGACTTGCACAGTGTTATCTGGCCGCAAACCTGGGAAGTGTATTTCCATCTTACAAAGGAAATTTTAAAGTTTAAAAAATCGCTATACGTTCGGATTTCAATAAGCTGTTTAGTACGAGGGGTATTCGGGAAGTAAGGTACGATTATGCACGAAATGGAAACCACTGTGAAAATCTGATGGAGCTCTGAACAGATGTGTTGAGCAGTGTCTTTAGTATGCTTAGAGATCGCGTGACATCGCTCTTTTCAGTTAAAAGCGCAAAGTGATCACGCAGAAATGCCTAAACAACTGTGTCCCGCCTTGTAGTGGATCCGGTGAGAGATTTCGCCTGAAGCTATGCAACGCACATTACATAAATGTCATACGTTTCTTTCTTCAAGACAGTTCTCAGCCGCATTCTGCAGGGGCAATGAAGTGTTTGGTCACCCACAATACAGCCCTTAATTGGCTCCCTCCGTTGTTCATCTCCGCTCACACGAACCGCTGGCTACGAAGACAACATTTTGGCACAAACAACGAAAGGCATACCAGCGTAGAGAATTGGCGGTAAGAACAAGCGGCTACTTTCTGTGACGAGAGTAGCGGAAACTTTGTAAAAACACCACGTCAAATGTCTAAGTCTGAGCGGTGACTATTTAGAGAGGTAGCTGGAAGGTGTGGCTAACTGTTTCGAACGAAAAATTTTTGATTTTCATTGTGGTTTCCATTTCGCGAGCGATCTGACCTTGCTTTCCGAACAGCCCTCGTACATGATGTGCCTTCGGCTGTATCGACGATCTTCGCAAACGGTACCGGCAACCCTTCGGGCATCTCGGGTGCGCGGGCAGCCTATTTGGTCCCTGCTTATCTCCGCGTTGCGGTCTCACCCTGTCGCAGCAATGGTCAGACACAGGCGGCGGTACCAGCAGTAGCAGACGCCGCCACTTCCAAGGGATCTATTCGCCTCCGCCACACTCGTGTGCAGAAAACAGTACCGCGAGTATTCCGCCGCTTGCCGCCAGTGCGCCAAGAGCTAGGCAAGTCAGTTCTTCCGGCTTCGAGAGCCTCTCCTGGCCTCCGGGTTGTTGCTATTCACCCCGTCGTCCCATCTAGGGACCAACGCCGCTGTATTCAGCATTCATCTCTGCTCCTCTGGTGCGATCAGACTGTATCCTGTATAGACTTTCTGCTCATCTGCTGGTCTCATTTACGACAGCTTATTAGAATATTTTCCGTACAAGTGCATTTGTCAACGAAGATACTAATTACATTACTTTGTCAGACTCTGGAATTGCCATACTGTTAAGTCTTCATGTTCCTATGAGACACTGTAATTGTGATTTTGTTATTATTGTCGAAGTAGATATTTCTTTCTTTGGCCAATAAACTTTTGTAAAATTTCATCACTGTTTTGTCCGTGTCGGTATGAGCAACACGTCACCTTCAGAGCCCGAAAAACTACGTGAAGATAAGAAACTAGTGGTAGCCAAGAAAACCCTTTTGAGAAGTACACTACTGGCCATTAAAATTTCTACACCACGAAGATAACGTGCTACAGACGCGAAATTTAACCGACAGGAAGAAGATGCTGTGATATGCAAATGATTAGCTTTTCAGAGCATCCACACAAGGTTGGCGCCGGTGGCGACACCTACAACGTGCTGACATGAGGAAAGTTTCCATCCGATTTCTCATACACAAACAGCAGTTGACCGGCGTTGCCTGGTGAAACGTTGTTGTGATGCCTCGTGTGAGGAGGATATATGGGTACCATCGCATTTCCGACTTTGAGAGACGTCGGATTGTAGCCCATCGCAATTGCGGTTTATTGTATCGCGACATTGCTGCTCGTGTTGGTCGAGATCCAATGACTGTTAGAACAATATGGAATCAGTGCGTTTAGGAGGGTAATACGGAACGCCGTGCTGGATCCCAACGGCCTCGTATCACTAGCAGTCGAGATGATAGGCATCTTATCCGCATGGTTGTAACGGATCGAGCAGCCACGTCTCGATCCCTGAGTCAACAGATGGTGACATTTGCAAGACAATAACCATCTGCACGAACAGTTCGACGACGTTTGCAGCAGCATGGACTATTAGTTCGGAGACCATGGCTGCGGTTACCCTTGACATTGCATCACAGACAGGATCGCCTGAGATGGTGTACTCAACGACGAACCTGCGTGCACGAATGGCAAACCGTCATTTTTTCGCATGAATCCAGGTTCTGTTTACAGCATCATGACGGTCGCATCCGTGTTTGGCGACATCGCGGTTAACGCATATTGGAAGCGTGTATTCGTCATCGCCATACTGGGGTTATCACCCGGCGTGATAGTATGGGGAGCCATTGGTTACACGTCTCGGTCACCTCTTGTTCCCACTGACGGCACTTTGAACAGTGGACGTTACATTTCAGATGTGTTACGACCCGTGGCTCTACCCTTCATTCGATCCCTGCGAAACCATACATTTCAGCAGGATAATGCACGACCACATGTTGCAGGTCCTGTACGGGCTTTTCTGGAAACAGAAGATGTTCGACTGCTGCCCTGGCCAGCATATTCTGCAGATCTCTCGCCAATTGAAAACGTCTGGTCAGTGGTGGCCGACAACTGGCTCGTCACAATACGCCAGTCACTACTCTTGATGAACTGTGGTATCGTGCTGAAGCTGCATGGGCAGCTGTACCTGTACACGCCATCCAAGCTCTGTTTGACTAAATGCCCAGGCGCATCAAGGCCATTATTAAGGCCAGAGGTGGTTGTTCTGGGTACTGATTTCTTAGGATCTATGCACCCAAATTGCGTGAAATTGTAATCAGTATAATATATTTGTCCAATGGATATACGTTTATCATTTGCATTTCTTCTTGGTGTAGCAATTTTAATGGTCAGTACTGTACGATCTCCAATCGATATACATTGGCTCTCCTCTCACCGCTAGATAACCTGTGTAAAAGATCACACTGTCCCAAGTACGGTAGACACGTAGCCACTAGAGCAACATACAGTGGTATGAAATGTGGTGGTGGGGGGGGGGGGCGTGGAAGGGGAGGGAGAAGGGACGAGGGAGAGAGGGAGAGGGGGGGGGAGAAAAAATGGTTCAAATGGCTCTGAGCACTATGGGACTTAACATTTATGGTCATCAGTCCCCTAGAACTTAGAACCACTTAAACCTAACTAACCTGAGGACATCACACAACACCCAGCCATCACGAGGCAGAGAAAATCCCTGACCCCGCCGGGAATCGAACCCGGGAACCCAGGCGTGGGAAGCGAGAACGCTACCGCACGACCACGAGATGCGGGCAGGGGGGGAGAGAGGGAGAGGGAGAGGGGGAGAGAGAGAAGGGGAGGGGGAGAGAGAGAGAGAGAGAGAGAGAGAGACTGACCTCTGCGACCCTCTCCAGCAGCGGCTGCAGCCAGTCGACGTTGCACTCGCAGTGGCTGTCCAGGAAGGTGAGCACGGGCGCCGTGGCCGCGTCTGCGCCGCGCACCCGCGACCGCATCAGGCCTGCCACACGACGGTGCGTCACTCTCCTCCTCCACACACTTCCTTCTCACATCGTAACACATTACAGCTGTCTTACGTAAACAAAATCATTCTTTACATTTATACAGAATGCTTCCAAACAATTGAAACAAAGTCGGGGTAGAACCCTCGCATCATTTGCTGTATGTATTCACATCTCTTGGACCATGAAAACAAACACTACAAACCGACATCCAATGCAAATCTGTAACGCAACCAACTATGTGGCGTGCTTATAATTATGTATTATTTATATTTTACGACAATTAATCTGTAAAAAAAAAAAACGCACCGCATGTAATGAAAGCATGAAAACTCTCTCAAGATGAATCGCAATGATTCGAAACCGGTAACGGTACCTTTAACATAAAGGAACTGAAAATAAAATTGTGGCTGGTTGCTGTCTCAACATCATCAACATTTAATTTCATGATATCTATGTCATTAGTAGCGTATGTTCGACAATAATGGGAGCATCACTTTTCTCTTGGCATTTTGAAACATGTAAATAATCTAACAGGGTAAACTAACATTTACATCTGTTGTTCGTAGAATACGAGCACACACACACACACACACACACACACACACACACGCACGCACGCGCGCGTCAGAGCGTTTACAAAAATGTATTTTTCAGTTATCTCAGGTAACAGTCGCAACTGACATTATTCCACATCTACATCTACATACATACTCCTCAATCCACCATACGGTGCGTGGCGGAGGGTACCTCGTACCACAACTAGCATCTTCTCTCCCTGTTCCACTCCCAAACAGAACGAGAGAGAAATGACCGCCTATATGCCTCTCTACGAGCCCTAATCGCTCTTATCTTATCTTTGTGGTCTTTCCGCGAAATAAAAGTTGGCGGCAGTAAAATTGTACTGCAGTCAGCCTCAAATGCTGGCTCTCTAAATTTCCTCAGTAGCTATTCACGAAAAGTACGCCTCCTTTCCTCTAGAGACTCCCACCAGAGTTCCTGAAGCATTTCCGTAACACTCGCGTGATGATCAAACCTACCAGTAACAAATCTAGCACACCGCCTCTGAACTGCTTCTATGCCCTCCCCCAATCCGACCGGATAGGGATCCCAAACGCTCGAGCAGTACTCAAGAATAGGTCGTATTAGTGTTTTATAAGCGGTCTCCTTTACAGATGAACCACATCTTCCCAAAATTCTACCAATGAACCGAAGACGACTATCCGCCTTCCCCACAACTGCCATTACATGCTTGTCCCATTTCATATTGCTCTGCAATGTTACACCGAAATACATAATCGACGTGACTGTGTCAAGCGCTACACTACTAATGGAGTATTCAAACATTACAGAATTCTGTTTCCTATTCACCTGCATTAATTTACACTTATCTGTATTTAGAGTTAGCTGCCATTCTTTACACCAATCACAAATCCTGTCCAAGTCACCTTGTATCCTCCTACAGTCACTCAACGACGACACCTTCCCGTACACCACAGCATCATCAGCAAACAGCCGCACATTTCTATCCACGATATCCAAAAGATCATTTATGTAGATAGAAAACAACAGCAGACCTACCACACTTCCCTGGGGCAATCCAGATGATACCCTCATCTCCAATGAATACTCACCATCGAGGACTACGTACTGGGTTATTGTTATCAATTATTTTGCTTTTATGAACAATAACTCTTACCTTCGCGTTTTTCATTCCTGAGTACGCGCACCTTCTGTATTTTAGCCAGCTCCTCTCCATCGGCGGCTGAAAGGAGAAACATCATCACAGTTAGAAACGTTTATATATTTCATGGGAAGAAAATCAACTACTTCAACGCTATTTACGTTGGTTACATCAAAATTATTAACAAATTAAATGTACAAAAACACCACAAGATGTGAATACTTGAACATAAATGCAGATTCTAGCCTAGTCTGCAAATCACGCTGTTGTAGTTGACCACGAACAGCAGCTGTGCAATGTCCTCAGCGCGTTGCAAGTGTTAGTCGTGACCAGATCAGCGTCGGAGATAAGTGAATTCGAAAGTGGGCAAATTGACGGTGCTCGTGTTGTGGGTGTTTCCATGACCAATGATGCCAAAGTGTATGGTGTTTGATATTTCATGAGGCACCATGTCTAAGATCTCTCTGGCATACAAGGAAAGCCGGAAAACACCATCCGCTGAGTCACAACGTGGCTAGAAGTGTGTGTTGGGGAACAGCTGTAAAACTACTGTAGGTTACTGTAGTCTATTACAAGTAACCTACGGTAGTTTTCCTAGTAGCCTTGGCCAGTTACGATCGTACCCTCGTTACCTTTATGTTGGGTGTATTGCATACCTATTAGGCGTTATCTCATTTCGATAGCTATGTCTACATATGCTACCACTGTCTTACTAAACTCCCCTTCAAACAGAAGGCGGTGAATCGTCTATAAACTGAGTGAGGATATATAAAGGGCTGGGTAACCTACAGAACAGTTTTGTTCTACATAACTGTCCTCCTGTCTGTTGCTTGAAAACAACCAGTGTTTCTGCAAAATTCAAATTGACAGTGTCTCATTCGTGTTTTATTCGAAACTTTTTGATTTTCAACGTGAAACAGAGGGATGAGTTTATCATATAGCGCTAGAAAACTCTATTTCCTCAAAAAAGTTTAAAAACCGCAAAACAACATATCGAACAGCACTTTAATATTTCGTCCTGTTTACATCAAACATGTTTCTGTTATTCATAAACAACTTTGTACGTGTCAGTAAAAACAGGAAATTCTTTCCTTTGATTATGGTGAAGAACGTTCCGTTGACAAAAACTTACAATAATAATTATATAGATTTTTTTATATTTGTGCATGTAAGCTATACTTGCATTAAAAGTAACTGTTTGGTTATATAAACGGGCACAAGTTACGCGATCAACTAGTTTTTATTACTTATAAAATGCAACATTCCAATATTACCGGTTATCCGACCATTTACTACATCATTTATGTAATGTATCAAAACTACCGAACAATAGTTTTGGCAGAGCGCAAACCTAAAGCTAAGTGAATGTGACAGTCGCTCACTGAAGAGGAGAGAATGGTTTCTGATCGCTATCCTCCTCCATCACCGTTACCTGAAATTTTCATTATTTTGCAGGAAAGACGGTGTAGAATCCCTTAAAAAACATCACCATAAATGGTGTGGCTATTCACGATACATTCAATGCGAACGCACACTACGTCCAAACCCTTGTGGGCATCGGGTAAAGCCGCGAGCAATGACGATAATGAACAACGGACGCTAAACATGTAGTGTACGAGAAGTTGATAATCTGAGCTGGATGGGAAGTACCTTCGGATATCTGAAATGGTTAAAACGACCGCTCACATAAAGCAGGAAATCAGGGTTCGATTTCCGCTCCAGCACAAGTTTTCACTTGTCGCCACCAAATTTATTTCAATGATAAAGTCCAGCTGATGTCTGTGTTTCACTTACGCCGTACGATTCATCGATATTAAACTATCATCTGACACTATACTTCGTAGAAAACCTTACAGTCCAACATATGATTTCGAAAACTCTCCCTGATCGTGATATAATCCAGGTAGAATTTTCCTGCATCTCCTGGCCCCGCCAAGTACGTCTCCTCCTCTTTTGATTTATGAACAGTGTATTCATTATCACTAGCTGAAATATATTGCAGAAATAAATTACTCTTCTCTTTCATGCCTGCTACGAAGCCCATATTCTCCCTTAGCTCTTTCTTCTATCCTTTCCCTTACGACCACGTTTCAGTACCCCATGATTATTAGATTGTCATCACCCTTAACAGAATGAATAACCTGTTCAATATCCTCGTATACATTCTCTACTTCTTTATCTTCTGCTTGCGACGTCAGTATGTATACTTGAACTATTGTTGTCAGTGATTTGGTTTGCTGATGATTCTGATGATAACAACCCTATCCCTGAACTGTTCACAGTAACTACTCTCTGGCCTACCTTCCTATTCATAACGAGTTCTTCTCCCTCAGTACTATTTTCTGTTGATATTAACCTACATTTTTCTGACTACACAGTGTGTCCCAGAAACGTTGTACAAACTCCGAGAGGTTGTAGAGGATGTCTTGAGGATCAAATCGAGGATCGGAAACTGCATCCGGAAACGTCATCCAACGACGCTACATAGCGTCGAAGTTATAGGTGCCAGCGCCTGTAACTAAGCCAGCCATTCAGCAGCAAACAGGGCCCACAGGCGGAAGCCTCACAATGTTTTTTGTTAGTCAGTGATCACGACTCTGTTGCTTTAACGGATGACGGTTTCTGTCACGGGTTTCAATCCACAGTTTGTTTGTCTCCTGGCATCCTCGAAAGTCTTCATTCTTTCTCGGTACACACGAGAAAAATAAACCTGGATGGTAACCCCTGCATGCAGCCATCATCTACCAAGAAAACACAGCACCGCATTCATAGGAGACAAGGCCTGTCTACGCAGCAGCTAGCTCCATCTTCTCCACTGACGATCGTGGCAGTCAGTCACGATCACTTAATAACCGTACAAAGTCACGTTTTCTGCCCAGGAAGTGGCTTAGCGCCAGGCGCCGGCGACTTCAACTTCGATGCTCTGTAGCGTCGTTCAATCTGAACGAAACGGATTCCTACGCCACAGTTATTCCTCAAGACACCCTTCACAATCCCCCGAAGTTCGTCGCAACATTTCTGGAACACCCTGTATTTTTATCTTATTTCCACTTCACTGATCTCCCCCCCCCCCCCCCCCCAAAACCCAATATTGAGGGTGAGCCTTTACAGTTCCCTTTTCAACTTTCCTTGCTTCCCTACCACGTTCCAACTTCTGATATGAGTGTTACCCTTGGGTCGGTTATTCTATCTTGTTCCCATGGTCAAGTCTCGCTTGCAGTCCTCTCTGGGAAATTCGAACGTGGGCCTAAATTGGAGCCTCTTGCAAACAGGGAGATCATCAAGAGTTTTTTTATAATAGCTCACATGTCCTGTGGCTACACCTTATATGTCTAACAGTGCAGTTGTTTCTGTTGTCTTCTGTATCCTTATGCCGTTTATCATTGCGGATTTCCCGCCTTTTGAGTGTAATTTCCCAAACTAAGGGAATGACAGTGCCCTGAACTTATTGTGTGCTCCTCCGCACTATTTTATAATGCCATGGGCAGAACGAGGACGACTTTTGTATAAAATGAAGGTTACTGGCAAGCTTGTTCCACGGGCGAATGACGGAAATGGGAAAGGAGACAAAGAGACATTTAAAGTTGTGTTCAAGCACAGAAAAAACAATGGACTTGAAAGACCTTTTGCTGCACCGTAATTGAATCATGGTAGGTGATAGACGAGTAGAGGTATCGAGTGGTCCAGTCACTAACATATCGATGAAGAAAACAGGTGAAGAACACAAACCACTGAACCGATGACATCCTCGCTAATGGAGCACAAGCAGTACTAACGTGACCAAATACCCAAACGTTATATACCGGTCTCACACAAGCATCCACAGCTATCTCGAGTCGTCTGGAGTTTACACTACTTGTGTCATGTTGTACTAGATTACTGTGGTAGAAATTCGGGTGCAAATATTTTTCTACATTTTTAATAGCATTCAGAAAAGACAGTTTCTCTGCGTACTGTGACAGTTTGTTCTGCTCAGTTTTTACGGTCATCTAGCACAATGCTGATGTTATGTACAGTGTGCTGACATTTTATAGGGTACCATCAAGTAGCTACGTTCACTTACGGGATATGAGGGCCACTCACGACTTCTTGGGGTTTAATCTGAGATCACCTTTAGTTCCCATCTTCATACTAAAGAACGACCATCAGTTATCCCTGTCACGGCAGAAGTGATAATGTAAGGGGTGACTTTTAGATACAGCTCGAGGTGACTGTTACAGGAAGCTTGATGTTCAACGAGAGCGGCAACGGTCTGATAACTGACCCCACAGGCAATCTTGAAAACACATTTTTCCAATATAAGCTCTCTAGCCCATAGACAACTCATTTACATCCACACCTAGTCATTTGAGTGCACTGACTGAGAAAGTCAACAGTTCCATTTTCATATGCTGCATACCGAAACCAAACGACGTGAAAGGCTTTACGAGTTTACACATGTTATCATAGTCACATTGACTAATGTAGTTTTAGTTTTAAAGGGGATTCCAAATCTGAATTATTTTCAGGAAAGTTATCACTCTCAAATGTTCATGAAAAATTTACTCCAGCACTTTGGTACGCTAGGTAATACGAGGCCTGTTTAGAAAGTAAGCTCCGATTGATTGCCAAATTGAAACCACAGTGAACATCAGAAATGTTTTACTTGTAACAATTAGCTACACCTTTCAGCTACTTCTCTACGTAGTCGCCGTTCTGACTTAGACTTTTGTCATAGCGTTGTACCAACTTTTCAATAGCCTCATCATAGAAGGCAGCCGCCAGTGCTTTCCGCCAATTCTCCACGCTGGCCTACACCTCGTTGTCTGTGTCAAAATGTTGTCTTCAAAGACAGCGGTTCATGTGACCAGAGATGAAACTCAGGGGGAGACAATTGCGGACTGTATTGTGTGTAATCTAACATTTCCATTTGAAAACGATGCAGGAGCATCTTCATTGCCCCTGCAGAATGCGGCTGAGAATTGTCGTGAAGACGAAACAGCACGACAGTTATGTAATGTTAGCTGCATAGCTTCAGGCGAAATTTCTCACGAGGCCCTCGTACTTGGCGGCAGACACTATTTTCTAGACATCTTTACGCACTCACTGCGAGCTCAGAAATGAGAAGAGCGACGTGATGCTAACTGGGGTTATACTAGAGACACTACCCAACACATCTGTGCAAAGCTTTATCGGATTTTCATAGTCGTTTCCATTTCGCGACCGATCGGAGCTTACTTTCTGAACGCCCCTCGTACAATCGTCAGTCGGTACTCGCATGTTGGTTTTAGATTAAGATTCTTGTTTCTACGTCGAATTAAGCTACAATATACATATCCAAAATAAAACAACGGGGTCATATTGCCACGTTATCGACGTAATCGACATATTTTTGCCTAATAAGCGGCAATTCCAAGTATACAACCACTACGAAATCTGGGAGTGTGCTCCACTTACGATTGTCGCTGAAGTCGTCGACAAGGATGATTTCCTTGATAAGGTGCTCTGGACTCCGATTCAGGACACTGTGAAAATAGAAACAGCATAATTAGAAAATTTATAGGTGCATTTTTCTAGCCTGGTTAGATAATAATAATAATAATAATAATAATCATGACTATAAAACAATAACATCATTTGTGTAATGAAACTTCGTAGAATTAGCAAATTGGGGTATCCTTGGACTTGGCGACGTTAACAGAATCAGAAGACAAAATGATACTAGAATAAACCGATGGGAAAATACATCAAAAAAAGTTTTGTGTCATTCCGGTTCCCAGAACTCTTGAAGTTGGTCGATGACTGTGGATATTGTATCACAGACACAGTACCTTTGGTTGTTCAGAGATGTCACTAAACCCGCCCAAAGATGTTAACAACCATACATGAGCAACGCCTGTTAGACGGAGGGGGCCAGAGAGCCGATCGGTTCCAACCATTCCACCAGGAAGGAGGTACACTGTTCGTCTTTAGTCCAACCATGCCTAGACGGTCAATACCGAGGTTCGATCGCGTCCGTATTGTTACTTTGCGCAAGGAAGGGCTCTCAACAAGGGCAGTGTCCAGGCGTCTCGGAGTGAACCAAAGCGATGTTGTTCGGACATTAAGGAGATACAGAGAGACAGGAACTGTGGATGACATGCCTCGCTCAGGCTGCACAAGTGCTACTACTGCAGTGGACGGCCGCTACCTACGGATTATGGCTCGGAGAAACCCTGACAGCAACGCCACCATGTTGAGTAATACTTTTCGTGCAGCCACACGACGTCATGTTACGAATCAAACTGTGCGCAATAGGCTGCATGATGCGCAACTTCATTCCCGACGTCCATGGCGAGGTCCATCTTTGCAACCACGACACCACGCAGCGCGGTACAGATGGGCACAACAACATCCCGAATGGATTGCTCAGGACTGGCATCACGTTCTCTTCACCGATGAGTGTGGCGACCCGGTCAGGCTGAACGCCTTATACACACTGTCCAGCGCGTGCAGCAAGGTGGAGGTTCCCTGCTGTTTTGGGGTGGCAATATGTGGGATCGCCGTAACAGCTGTACGATACGTGAATGCTATCTTCCGACCGATAGTGCAACCAAATCAGCAGGATACAGGATATTGGCGAGCCATTCATCTTCAGACGCCCCTCCCCTCCCCCCCTCCCACTCCATCGTGCACGTCCTGTGAATGACTTCCTTCAGGTAAACGACATCGCTCGACTACAGTCACGAGCATGTTCTCCAGACACGAACCCTATCGAACATGCCTGGGATGGATTGAAATGTGCTGTTTATGGACGACGTGACCCACCAACTATTCTGAGGGATCTACGCCGAATCGCCGTTGAGGAGAGGGACAATCTGGACCAACTGTTCCTTGGTGGGTGCCACGACGAATATAGGCATGCATCAGTTCAAGAGGACGTGCTACTGGGTATTAGAGGTACCGGTGTGTACAGCAATCTGGACCACCACCTCTGAAGGTCTCGCTGTATGATGGTACAACATGCAATGTGTGGTTTTCATGAGCAATAAAAAGGGCAGAAACGGTGTTTATGTTGATCTCCATTCCAATTTTCTCTACAGGTTCTGGAACTCTCGGAACCGAGGTGATGCAAAACTTTTTTTGATGTGTGTGTGAAGTACGAAAGAACAAAAAAAAGGAGGAATGGCATGGCCTTGCTGTTGGACAGCAAGAAAAATGGGTTATTTAACACGATGTAGGGGCAATCAGAGAAGTGTTAGGGAACATTCATATTTTATGGTCAGTTGCAGCCAGTTTTTTCTGATTTATAGCTGTTGTGTGGTTGTTGAAGATCAATTTTGCTAACAAATAATCTGATGGTGGGGCTCAATATCCGAGCTGGACAGTCAAGATTAAAAATTACCCAGTTTGAGTTTTTATATGAAACTAGCGGAGGAAGTACGTTTTTACTAGTGGTGTGCGACACTTTGTTCCCACTCCTGATGTGATACGCTTCTACATTTGCAAAGACAGGCTCTTGTTCTTTAAGACTGGCCAGAAACTTCTGCTGACTGTCACTCCAGAGTTTAGTAACGAGTGTAAACGATAACCATCAGAGTCGTAGCTGACAGATGGCTTGTAAAGACTACTCGTGTCGCACCGCCAACTGCCAACTCGCACAAGCTATATGAAAGTCAATCACAGTATCAATGCTTCGATCGCCACCTCGAAGATGAGGTGCTAATACATCTGCGTAAGTCAGACGGTTTGGTGCTAACGCAGACATCTGGGATTATTAAAAATATTTTTAAAGTGCTTTACTGACCGGCACATTCACGTAAAAACAGGAAATTATCGGTCTGAACCGTCACCAGCTATCCTCATACCATAAGAGGAGGCAGCAGTTCACATGTAAGCACGTTGAGAAATCTACACTGCCTTGCAAAATTTAATATATCAAAATATTCTACATGCCTCAAAGTCTTGCTTATATACAACCAGGAAAGTTACTAAGATACATTGATTTTAAAATATAAGTATTATTGCTTTTGTTTCTTAGTTTATGAAGAAAAGGTACCGGTATTTATTGAAACAGTTCAAAGAAGCACTTTAAAGCACAACTCAAACAAACTTAGCTATGGTAAAAAAAAGATTATTCTTGTATAAAAAACAGCTATAATTTACCGTCACTACGCTCCTGAAAAAGTCAGCACATTCAGTCTTTTTTATTATTGACCGCAAATGTCACACCCAGCCGGCCTGTGTGGCCGAGCGGTTCTAGTCGCTTCAATCTGGAACCGCGCGATCGCTACGGTCCCAGGTTCGAATCCTGCCTCGGGCTGCAGTCACGGACTGTGCGGCTGGCACCGGAGGAGGTTCGAGGCCTCCCTCGGACATGGGTGTGTGTGGTGTCCTTAGGTTAGTTAGGTTTAAGTAGTTCTGTTCTAGGGGACTGATGACCTCAGATGTTAAGTCCCATAGTGCTCAGAGCCATTTGAACCATTTTTTGTCACACCCAAGAGCAATTCCCTACTTCCTGTGTTACAATTTGCGAAGTAAAGGTGTATTAATTCTAATAAGCGATAGTAATTAATACCCATCAAAAAAATTACCTCCCAGTCCCCCAGACAAGAGGCTTCCCCTGTGTGTGGCTTCACGAAACGTACAGTCCAGTGTTGCTACCATATATTGTGATTAATACCGATCACAAGGCAGTAACTGATTGCATCCTACAAATGTTGTCCTTTAACAAAACAAAAATGTAATCAAAAACGGTGTTATATGTAGCACCGACAAAGTTTCATTGACTAAAATTTGTCATTGAAGATAGTTGATTCGCGCAATATTCCTACAATGTCAAGTTGCAGCATTCCTCACAAGCAGGTCACGAATTACAAAACTGATTTTAGCTGCAGTCTAAATATAATTTAAAAAGTTTCCAGCGCTTCTCTTAGAATACGTATTTCCATACACCCGCATTCTCTTGTCAGGATTTACAATCGTAACCTTGGGGGAATATACAGCTTCCAGTGCAGTATAACGAGGGCAGGAAACACTGCGACTGACCTTACCACAGAACACAAGTTCCGCCGTTCGCTGTTTTATGTGCCGTTTCGGTCCCAAGTGATGCCACGCCTCACAGAACTTCTTTGTGTTCCCCCGATGGTAGTTCTCCCAACTTTTCCAGTTACGGTGAAAGGTCTCGCCGTGAATTTCTTTCCCGTAGCATCGGAGATGGTCTAGAACCGATGCGCAGTCGTGTCTTCAGGACGTGTGTGTGTTATTTCTTTACAATAAGCAGAGCAGCTGTAAATGATACGTTGCAGATGGATTCTGATTCGTCTACTACGACATTTTGGTGCATTTTCATGTCCAGATGCTGAGATGTTCGCAACATGTTACAATATTCGTATCAAAATTAAACCGTACACGGAATTCACAAAATGCAGAACGTGAAAAGGGATCCACAGGAATCAACATCTCAGTGACGCATTTGGACTTAGTTTAAAATTAAGCATTGCCAGCTTGTCAAAACACTTCCTCTACGCCCAAAGGTAAATTATACATACAACTATATTTAACTACCTCTTATTCAGTACTTGAAGGGAAAGTAATCAGCAAAATTCACACTTTAAAATTCTAGGATTTAAGGTACATATTCAGCCAGTATTATCCTGCGTAAGGCAAGTGTTCCTACCACTATCATATACAGTGTGCACCGCTTCTGTGTGTTCTTTTTCCCTAGAATTTTACACCCATTCGTCGGTTATTTTAAAAAACATTAAGAAAATTTGGCGACAGTGGTTAACAGCTCTCGTGACTCTCCTCTTCCCATTATAGCTGCAGTGGAAATATAATTTAAAAAGGTGGAGTTTAATCCCCCTGCGATTCCAGCAAAGGATGGTTGTAGTATGATTTTCCCTAAAGACATGCTTCACAGTAACGTTCGCCGCATACCAGACTCTGATCTACAGCCATGTAGCTGTGCTTTGGCGATGGACGCAAAGAAAACAACTTCAATTTCGTTTTTGAAGCAATCTATAATCATCCACATTTTCCAGGCAAATGACATAAGATTAACGGCTGCCGATCACCAGAACGAGGGTCCCATATGCTATGTTGAGTGGCAAAACTACTTGTCTTATGGTCAATCTAGCGAGGAAAATACGACTCTTTATATGACTCCGTAAGAGCTGGAATTTCTCGTATCTTTGTAATCTTTACGCGAAATGTACGTTGGCAGCAACAGAATCGTTCTGCAGTCAGCTTAAAATGACGGTCCTCTAAATTTTCTCAGTACTTATTTAACTTACAAAGCCTGTTTCTTCAGACATTCATATCTGAAGGAACAGACATTGTAAGTTAATTAATTATTGTATGCTTCCACTGGTTCAAATGGCTCTGAGTACTATGGGACTTAACATCTGAGGTCACCAGTCCCCTAGACTTAGAACTACTTAAACCTAACTAACCTAAGGACATCACACACACCCATGCCCGAGACAGGAATCGAACCTGCGACCGTAGCAGCAGCGCGGTTCCGGACTGAAGCGCCTAGAACCGCTCCGCCACAACGGCCGGTGCTTCTACTGGCAAAACGACAATCTTGTTTCATTGCAGTGTCATCTCCCTGTCGCGAGAATTACGTAAAGTGCGAGCACAAGGCGGTTGTAGACAGTGCGGGTGTGTGGATCGGTCTTGGAAGGTGCATGGGCAGCCGAAATGGTTAAGGCAAACGATGGCAATAAGCGGGAAAACCGGGTTCGAGTCCAGGTCTGGCACAACTTTTCATGTCACAAATAGATATTATATCTACACCTAATACAGCCGATGTCAAAGAATTCCCCTCTAGCGAATAATTTTGTAATGTTTCTCAATAGAGTTTCGTCCAAAGAACGTCGGCTGCCCTCCAGGGAGCTCCATTTGAGTTCACGACGAATCTCTGTGAGACTCGCTTGCTGATTGAAATTACCAGCAACAAATCTAGCAGCCCGACTCTGAATTTCTTCCACGACTTCCTTTAATCCAACCTGGTGCGGGTCCCAAACACTCAAGCAGTACTAAAGAACTGTCGCACTAGTGTTTTATAGGCGGTCTGCTTTATACACAAGCCGCATTGCGGGATTATTTTTCCTACTCCTCTGCATTAGCAAAAAATTTTCTACATTTAGAGTTAGTTGCCGTTCATCACACCGACTAGAAATTTTGCCCAGGTCATCATGTATATTCCTAAAGTCACTCAACTTCGACCTCTTACCATAAACCACGACATTATCAACAAACAGTCGCAGTTTGCTGCTCACCCAGTCAGTCAGATCATTTACGTATGTAGAAAATAAGAGCTGTCCTATCACCTCCCCCCCCCCCCCCCCAATGCCCTTGTCTCTCAGGAACATTCGCGTCGATGGCAACGTACTGGGTTCTACTACTTAAGAAGTCTTCGAATCACTCACATACCTGGAAACGTGTTTCGCATGCTCGTACCTTCGTTAACAGTTTGCAGTGGGGGCGCGATGTCAAACGCCTTCCTGATACCTATTACCATGGACTCTGCCTGTTTCCCTTCATCCATGATTCGCAGCATATCATGCGAGAAAAGGACAACCTGAATTTTGCACGAGCGATGGTTTCTAGATCCGGGCTGATATGTGGACAAAAGGTTCTCCGCCGGAAGCAAATTTTTTTATATTCGAACCTAGAATATGTTCAAGAATTCTGCAGCAAACCGATGTTAAGGATAGAATTCGGCATGAAGTAAATTTGGAGAGGTCACTTTTAATTAATTTTCTTCATCATAAGGTTTTTTGAAATGAATTACTCATGTCGGCTGTGAAACAACCATGTTCAGAAACTCTCACTCTAATGCACTGCAACAAGCCATAACTTGTAAAAATAAAACGTGCATTTTTACAGGGGGTCACCTGCGTTTCTTTCCAGTCACTTGCGATTGCTTGTTGTCCGTTTCGCCACAAGAAGACATTAAAGTTAACTGGCAATTGACGCTATTCGATAAGTTTTAACCAGCTGTACCTGTCCTGTCACCAACAGTATTACAAACTTTACGCTACTTTCTGCACGCATTCATTTCAATAATCAAGACTGAAACAATTGGTGTGGCCGAGCGGTTCTAGGCGCTGCAGTCTGGAACCGTGTGACCGCTACGGTCACAGGTTCGAATCCTGCCTCGGGCATGGATGTGTGTGACGTCCTTAGGTTAGTTAGGTTTAAGTAGTTCTACGTTCTAGGGGACTGATGACCTCAGAAGTTAAGTCCCATAGTGCTCAGAGCCACTTGAACAATTTATTGAAACAATTACAGTTAGACAAAATTGGTAATTCGCCATGAAAAGTACCCGATGCGGGAAAATGGGGAATTCGCAGACAGAGTCGACACTGACGATGATGATGTGTGTGATCGCCAAAACACTGTGCCCACTGGACACTATGAACCAGCAGCACACCCTCTGAACTCTTCAAGCGACAAATAACCTGGGAGAAATACATGGTCCAGCCACATTAATGTGACCACTGTCTACGATCGATGCCAAGGTGCAGTAACTACTCACAGTGGAGGGTATATAGGTATATAGAAGGTGTCGAAGGGGAGGGGGGGGGAGGTGGGAAACAGCGCAGTCATTGACGTATTGTGGAAACGGAGCGATGTATCTGACGTTCAAGAGGACATGACCACTGTCTTTCGCCCCAAGGAAGGAAGGAGTTATGAAATTACTAAGTTTTTAAACTACTCGCAGGCCGCCGTGGTCAAAGTATACCGTGTATGGCAAAATGGCGTTGTCCAAAAATGCCGCCGAGGTGGCTGTGCTCAACGAAGACGACAAAGATGGACAACGGTTGAGTTAATGTAAACGGGCGAACAGAATTGCAACTATTGAGCAACTATTCGCCCAAATGAGCCGAGGGCTTTCCTTAACGACCGCTCAGCGAACGTCGCTGCGTGTGGACCTCCGCAGCATGCGCCTGGTTCACGCGCCCACGCTGACTGCTGCTCGTCGGCGACGGAGGATGGAATTTGCACGCCGGTACCACAACTGGACGTCCATTGATTGGCGACAGGTCGCCTTTTGAGATGAATCACGTTTTGTGCTCCATGTGACAGACGGCTTTGGGAGTGTACAACGCGAAAAGTCTGAAAGGAAAGGATGCAGGCTGGAAGACGGGGGATAATTTCGTGACATTCCCTGGGTGACCTCGTCATTCTATCGCTTGCGCCTTTGTCCCGCATTTTGAGCGGGGTTGGCGTGGTTAAAGCGGATTTGGCATGTTAATTTGAAGGGGTGGCCGGATGCCCTTCCTGCCGCCACACCGTACCCCCCCGGGACGGAATCAGAGTACCCCATCTGTCTGCGTCTAGTGGAAATCGTGGAAAAGTGCGGATGTGTTTCAAATGTCTGTGAGTCGTCTAACTGAGGCGGGACGTGTGCAGCAACCCGGTAGCTGGCCGGTGTGGCCGTGCGGTTCTAGGCGCTTGAGTCTGGAACCACCGCTACGGTCGCAGGTTCGAATCCTGCCTGGGGCATGGATGTGTGTGATGTCCGTCGGTTAGTTAGGTTTAAGTAGTTCTAAGTTCTAGGGAACTGATGACCAAAGAAGTTAACTCCCATAGTGCTCAGACCCATTTGAACGATTTGAACCAACCCGGTATTCACCTAGAGGGATGTGGAAAACCGCCTAAAAACCACATCCAGGCTGGCCGCCACACCGGCCCTCGTCGTTAATCCGGCGGGCGGATTCGATCCGGGGCCGGCGCGCCTGCCCGAGTCCAGGAAGCAGCGCATTAGCGCTCTCGGCTAACCTGGCGGGTTGGGTGATCTCGTCTTTCTCAAGGACAAAATGGATGAACAGAAGTACGCCTCTATCCTTGAGGGCCATTTCCACTCCTAAATGCAGTATCTGTTTCCGCGGGAGGGTGGCATCTATCAGCAGGACAACGAAACGTGTCACGCAGCTCGCAGTGTATGTACATGGTTTCATCAACACAAGGATGAGTTTACCGTACTCATGGCCACCAAAGTCACCGTATTTAAGCCCAATCGAGAATAAGTGGTGTGCCATTTCTCTGGCGCGTTGCGTATCCGGCACTATCAAAAATGGTTCAAATGGCTCTGAGCACTGTGGGACTCAACTGCTGAGGTCATTAGCCCCTAGAACTTAGAACTAGTTAAACCTAAGTAACCTAAGGACACCACAAACATCCATGCCCGAGGCAGGATTCGAACCTGCGACCGTAGCGGTCTTGCGGTTCCAGACTGCAGCGCCTTTAACCGCACGGTCACTTCGGCCGGCCCGGCACTATCGATAGCGACTTGTATTTCTGTTTCCGTCTGGTTCTGCCTGCGCAGGCGCTGAGGCGGCTGCTGCCCTCTGGAGCGTTTTTCGCGGGGGACAGCGCGCGTTCGGCTCCGCAGTTGGATTCGCACCGAGCTGGTGGTATTTTGCCTTACGCCCCCGCACGGAGGTGTGGTCTCGTCGTTGGCGGGCCTCGTTGATTTGGCCGTTGGGCGGTGTGGCGTGTTGGTGATGTGCTGCAGTGGACAACTGATGGATCACCGCACGCGATCGCTCGAGGTTCTCCGCCTCTGAAACGGGGACCACGATATCGCTTGGGTTTCCGCAACCAGGAGTTGTAAGGACTGCAGGACAGGTTTTCCGAGCGTTTGCTCAGTACGGTCTGCGTGGCGGGGTTCGTTTCAACCCAGAATCAGGGCGCGTGAGCACACCGGGTCCACGCAAAACACACACTGCCAAATAATTCCCACCAACAGATACGGCTGCCCCCCGGGCGGGAAAACGGGGGCGACGACCGGGTACACACCAGCTGAAAACTCGACCCCTAGACTCCGGTCAAAACGATACCACGCAGAAAATATAAACAATATTTGAAGTAAGGTGAAACGCCCTGCAGTCCTTACAACTCCTGGGTGCGGAAACCCAAGCGATATCGTGGCACCCTTTTCACAGGCGGAGAACCTCTAGCGATCGCGTGCGGTGATCCATCAGTTGTCCACTGCAGCACATCACCAACAAGCCACACCGCCCAACGGCCAAATCAACGAGGCCCGCCAACAACGAGACCACACCTCCGTGCCGGGGCGGAAGGCAAAATACCACCAGCTCTGTGCGAATCCAACTGCCGATCCGAGCCCGCGCTGCCCCCCGCGAAAAACGCTCCAGAGGGCGGCAGCCGCCTCAGCGCCTGCGCAGGCCATACCAGACAGAAAAAGAAGTACAAGTCGCTATCGATAGTGCCGGATACGCAACGCGCCAGAGAAATGGCACGAGTGGGACCATCTCGATCGAGCTGTTCGCGCCTGGACGCTCACCCGAGAAATCTGCTAGCCCTAGCACTGGAGTTGACTTGGCTCCAAATCCCTTCCAGAAATTCATTACCTTCCTGCACGTTTCGCAACAGTTCGCGCTGCGGAAGGTGGTTATTCAGTCTTTTGAAAGGCTGTTATGTTAATGTGAGTGGACAGTGTAGACGAAGTGTCGGAAGTTCCATCCGGCTTTTCGCGGATGATGCTGTAGTATACAGAGAAGTTGCAGCATTAGAAAATTGTAGCGAAATGCAGGAAGATCTGCAGCGGATAGGCACTTGGTGCAGGGAGTGGCAACTGTCCCTTAACATAGACAAATGTAATGTATTGCGAATACATAGAAAGAAAGATCCTTTATTGTATGATTATATGATAGCGGAACAAACACTGGTAGCAGTTACTTCTGTAAAATATCTGGGAGTATGCGTGCGGAACGATTTGAAGTGGAATGATCATATAAAATTAATTGTTGGTAAGGCGGGTACCAGGTTGAGATTCATTGGGAGAGTGCTTAGAAAATGTAGTCCATCAACAAAGGAGGTGGCTTACAAAACACTCGTTCGACCTATACTTGAGTATTGCTCATCAGCGTGGGATCCGTACCAGATCGGTTTGACGGAGGAGATAGAGAAGATCCAAAGAAGAGCGGCGCGTTTCGTCACCGGGTTATTTGGTAACCGTGATAGCGTTACGGAGATGTTTAATAAACTCAAGTGGCAGACTCTGCAAGAGAGGCGCTCTGCATCGCGGTGTAGATTGTTCGCCAGGTTTCGAGAGGGTGCGTTTCTGGATGAGGTATCGAATATATTGCTTCCCCCTACTTATAGCTCCCGAGGAGATCACGAATGTAAAATTAGAGAGATTCGAGCGCGCATGGAGGCTTTCAGACAGTCGTTCTTCCCGCGAACCATACGCGACTGGAACAGGAAAGGGAGGTAATGACAGTGGCACGTAAAATGCCCTCCGCCACACACCGTTGGGTGGCTTGCGGAGTATAAATGTAGATGTAGATGTAGATCACAACAGGTGTCTACAGGTGTAGATCACAACACGTTTTTAACGTGGTAAGTGGGCAAATGTTGCCAGTTTCCAGTTTTGACAGAAGCGTCCTCGCCAGGCGACACGCGCGCAAGCTGCTAAGTAAGGCGCGGGCGCGTAGTGCACTCCCGCCAGGGTGCTAGGGCTGGCTAGCACTGTCGCTTCCCTCCCGTAGGAGCAGCGTCTGAGGAAGGCGGAGAGCGCTCGGCGGCTAAACTTGCTGCCCCCGAGGCGCGCCACGGAGTGGAGGCAAACCGCCCGTCCGTGTGCGAGAGTGAGCGTATGCGTGCGTGGGGCGTTCTGTTGCAGAGCGCCTGGCCTCCCGCAGCTGTCGTAATTAAAAGGAGCCAGGGCGGCGGGCGCAGGCAGCGCTCACTGCACGGACCGCTGCCAGGAGGCCCCCTATCCTTACCCTTTTCCCGCCCCAGGCCTGTTTGTCCTCGCCTCGCTCTCACGGATAGCGTTACTCGCACACAGGGCACGGCTACACCCTTTCACAACGGCGCCACCCTCCCCTCCCTCCTCCCCCCCCCCCCCCTCACCTCACCCCTTTTCCAAATTTGCTCCGGGTCGCTGGTACCGTTGTTCCTTTTGTCGGGTCGAGCCACCGCTGGTATTTCTGCTTTCCTTGTTGTCCACCGCCTCCCCTCTCCCCTTCCCCCCCTCCCCTTCTCTTTCTTTTTGTTGCCTTTTTTTCGCTCATTCCTTTCTCGTGCTGTTTGCGTCTGCGAGCTTGCTTTTTAATACCGCTGCCTCGTGGCACCGGGGATGAAAGGCGTTCGCTGTACGAGCAAGCGCGCCGGTAGTGCTGGTGTAAGTAACCGCAGCTGCAGGAAACTTTAATCATGCCGTCTGCCGTCAGATCATCTACCTCTCCTCACCCCCCCCCCCACCCCAACTCATCCTCCATTAGACCACCCCCAATTTTCTGATTGTTACAAACTCGTTACGTTTCAATTCGTAATATCACTCTCCCTTGTTGTCTAGGAACGCCACAATTTTTTTTATTCTTTCTGTGGTTTCGAGGAGGGGAGAATAGTGCAGGGCAAGAAACTGCTCTTGAATTTTTAATTAGAATACCGCCTTGGAAAAAGAACGGACGTTATAGGGGAAAAAGGTAAAGAGAAAAAAAAAATTACAGACTTCTTGGCGTTTATTGCAGTTTGGTTTACGACATTCGCAGCCTACATTTTTTTTCCTTTTTTTATTTTTGCTCCTTCCTCGCCAATTTTCTGCAGTTAGCGTCGCCCTCTAACGACGCCTTGAGTGGTTTAATTAAAGCGGCGAGCGCGCACACACACACACACAAACACACACAACATCGTCAGCTCGTATAGAACCAGCACAAAAGACGGCGACCGCTGAGGCGCGAAGTACTCCAGGCCGGGTGGAGTGGAGAACAGGGGGATGGGGATTTGAGATGAGGGAAGAGACCTCGTGTTTTGCTCCGTAGCAGCGGCGGCGGGTTTTGTAGCGCGCAAGCTGCGCGAAGAAACTGCCAGATTGCTCCCACGTACGTCGATCCGTGGTAGTAACAAGAACTTCCAAGATTTTGCTGTGTATTCGCTGCGTATGACGGTTATGACACTGAGAACCTCGGATGTCCAATGCAAGAACGTTTTGTACGACGAGTAACTGGCAGCACTTAGTTTTAAATTTTTGAGTGGGAACGTGTTTGACAAAATCCACGCTGCCATCATTGTCATGGCTTCGTCTCATGGCGACACTTCGTCCACGAAATCCGACTTACAGAATCTTGACAGACTTGATTTTACATCCAGTAGTCTCTGAAGAAACTAAACAAATGGTCTGGAAATATTAATCGACAAAGCGAACCACAGTGCTTGGCCATGACGGGAACTAAGTTGATCAGTGCCTATGTACAGTCACATTCCAGTAGCAGTAAGCATCGTTATTTCTGAATCCAAGCATGGAAAGTGACTGCAAAGCTACCTTTATGGGCATGAGAAAAGGTCGTGCAACACTCAAGCAAAATGTTAAAAGTTGAGTAGGTCGACGAGTGCAAATTTTAGCAGAAGATAACGATGCTGATCGCATTGCCGCTCAAGTATGTAGGGAAAAAAATGTAAATATCAAAAAAATTCCGCTGAAATGAGTACACGTGCTACTAGACAGCAATATCTACCTTATTATGAACAGTATAAAATAATACTAACTTTACAAAGCCTTTCACCGTTTGGATCTACAGTTCTTTTCTTTCTTTCCGTGTTTTCAGTTCAATTATAGGAAATATGTTTCTCCTTTTTGGAAACACACTGTTTTTTTCACCCAGACATGTTTCTTCAGCTCCGTGCCATCATCAGCGGGTTTTTCTTACTGAAAACATAATTTAGGTTGTAAATGATCTAACAAAGTGAAGCCCAAAAAAGCTTTGGTTCGTTTTGCTTCTTACCGTGATTTTACATTATATGGTTTTGCAGAACGATCTGTATGGTGCCCTGCACTGACAGCTTGACATCTGCAAACCAAATTACGTAAATGCGAATTTCATCAACACGTTTTGTTGTGACTGATCCTTAATAATAAATATATATGCAAAACATTTTCACACGCCGAAGTCACTTTTCTTAACAATCAAGGCATGTGTTAACTCGCCATGAAATTCAATTTTGCATCATTTGCTTAGCAGATGACATGCTATTAGTGCGGTAAACCATACAGTTGGTCCTGCAATACCATAGAATGTAAAATCACGGTAAGAAGTAAAAGGAACAAAAACTTTCTTTAGGCCTCACTCTGTTACATCAGCTACAACCTAAAATATGTTCACTTTTTACAGTGTTCAGTAAACAAAACCCACAGATGATAGCACAGAACTGCTGAAACATATTTAGGTAAAAAGAAAAAATAGTGCGGTTGTAAAAAGACAGAATCTGTATCCTATAGTTTACCAAACCTTTTATTACACAGAAACGGACTTCAAGACCAGCGAGGAAATTCTGAGAAAAGTTATTGTGTCAGTAACATTTTGTTTCAAAAGGTGCGCGAGTAAACGAGTAGCCATGAGTTCGTACGAGATTGTACATTTTCAAAATCAACATACTACATTAAATTTTAACCTGAAAATGTAGCCTCTGAATTAAGGCTCCGAGTGGTTTTATTCAAACGAATCATGGATTCATATACATTACACTTTCGTGTGTAACTGTTATCAAAGTGTGCGAAGGGTATTGTTAAATTGTGAACTCTGCAGGGCATTGGTGTGTACACGTGTAGCGTGTGACGGTGCTTTACTCGTAAGGATGCTGGAGGATACGCTGTTGTTACATCTGCTCCCTGTTTCGCGAGCGTAAACACGACGGTGCTGCCACGACGCTCGGTCCCTCAGTTCGGTGTCCTGGGTACCAGTAATATTTCAATAACTCTTGCAAATGTCAAAGCTATACATGTTTTCCCTTCTGTGAGTGGTTTGAACGTATCAGTTCTTTATACATTTATATATTCTCAAAATAAGACAGAAAGTGTATGTACGAGGGTCGTTCAATAAGTAATGCCACACTTTTTTTCTGAAAACAGGTTGGTTTTATCAAGGATTCCAATGCACCACATTATTCCCCAATCATTTGACTGCAAAACTCTATTTTTCAAAATTCTCTCCGTTCAATGCAACGGTCTTACTCTAGTTTACCCGGAGGTTATTTGCCCGCATGGTACCATTCCACTGTTCTGTGGCGGAGACAACGTCTTGCTGCATCAATAACCTCCGCATCATCCAAGTACTGATTCTCGCGGAGTGTACCCTTCATTGGCCCAAACAAATGGAAGTCGGAAGTTGCGAGATCGGGGCTGTAGGGAGGATGAGGAATAAAAGTCTAATGAAGTTTTGTGTGCTCGCCCTCCGTTCTGATGGAGAAGGAGAAGATCGTCCGTCTTTTTATGGCGTCTAAGAAGCTGAAGTCGTTTCTTCAATTTTCTGAGGGTGGCTCAGTGTCTTCAGACTTTATGTCTTCAACTGACAGTCACTTCAGGGTTGATCTTTGCACCACGAGGAAGGACATCAAACAGATTAGCCCCCTTCAAAGACCCAGGAGACTGTCGCCATAAGTTTACCTGCTGAGGGTGCGACTTTGCAATTTTTCTTCAGAGGAGAAGTGGTGTGGTGCCGCTCCATGGATTGCGTTTTGTTTCTGCTTCGAAGTGATGAGCGCATGATGCATCGCTTGTGACGAAGTTCGACAGAAAAACTGTTACGATCAGCCCCGTAACGCGCAAGCAACTCCGCACCGATAGTCCTCCGTCTTCTGTTCGGCGCGAGGAACGCAGCATGTACACAGCTTTGGATACCCCAACTTTGGACGAGTGTGTCAACATTACCAACAGAGACGTACAATTCTGCAGCGAGGCGATATGTTTGACTGTGATCCGTCGGTCACCTCGAATGAGAGGGTCAGTACGTTCATACGTTGCAGGAGTCGCAGCTGTGAGCGCCAACAAGCACGCGAAAGATCGGATAGCAACGACTCACCATGCTTTTCTTCACTACCAGATCTCCGTTGATATTCTGCGAGCGTCTGTGGTTTGCCGCGAAAAGAAACTCAGTGACAGCTCTCTACTTGAAACGCACCTGAGTTACAGACGCCATTTTGAAGGCTACGTATAGCGCCGCCACCAGTCCGAACTGCATGAAACTATGGGGGCTGAAGCGGAAACATTCCATGTTGTCTCGCAACAAGTTCCGTATATTTCAGCCGAAATTGGCCGAGAAAAAAAAAACGTATCGCATTACATATTGAACGCCCCTCGTAAGAGCCACCGAACACCATCTGTGGTAAGTCCGCTCTATATCGTAAATAAGCTGCTACCAAGAGACAATTGCGGCGTGACATCTACATCTACATCTACATTTATACTCCGCAAGCCACCCAACGGTGTGTGGCGGACGGCACTTCACGTTCCACTGTCATTACCTCCCTTTTCTGTTACAGTCGCGTTTGGTTCGCGGGAAGAACGACTGTCTGAAAGCCTCCGTGCGCGCTCGAATCTCTCTACTTTTACATTCGTGATCTCCTCGGGAGGTATAAGTAGGGGGAAGCAATATATTCGATACCTCATCCAGAAACGCACCCTCTCGAAACCTGGCGAGCAAGCTACACCGCGATGCAGAGCGCCTCTCTTGCAGAGTCTGCCACTTGAGTTTGCTAAACATCTCCGCAACGCTATCACGGTTACCAAATAACTCTGTGACGAAACGCGCCGCTCTTCTTTGGATCTTCTCTATCTCCTCCGTCAACCCGATCTGGTACGGATCCCACGCTGATGAGCAATACTCAAGTATAGGTCGAACGAGTGTTTTGTAAGCCACCTCCTTTGTTGATGGACTATATTGTCTAAGGACTCTCCCAATGAATCTCAACCTGGTACCCGCCTTACCAACAATTAATTTTATATGATCATTCCACTTCAAATCGTTCCGCACGCATACTCCCAGATATTTTACAGAAGTAACTGCTACCAGTGTTTGTTCCGCTATCATATAATCATACAATAAAGGATCCTTCTTTCTATGTATTCGCAATACATTACATTTGTCTATGTTAAGGGTCAGTTGCCACTCCCTGCACCAAGTGCCTATCCGCTGCAGATCTTCCTGCATTTCGCTACAATTTTCTAATGCTGCAACTTCTCTGTATACTACAGCATCATTCTCGAAAAGCCGCATGGAACTTCCGACACTATCTACTAGGTCATTTATATACACTCCTGGAAATGGAAAAAAGAACACATTGACACCGGTGTGTCAGACCCACCATACTTGCTCCGGACACTGCGAGAGGGCTGTACAAGCAATGATCACACGCACGGCACAGCGGACACACCAGGAACCGCGGTGTTGGCCGTCGAATGGCGCTAGCTGCGCAGCATTTGTGCACCGCCGCCGTCAGTGTCAGCCAGTTTGCCGTGGCATACGGAGCTCCATCGCAGTCTTTAACACTGGTAGCATGCCGCGACAGCGTGGACGTGAACCGTATGTGCAGTTGACGGACTTTGAGCGAGGGTGTATAGTGGGCATGCGGGAGGCCGGGTGGACGTACCGCCGAATTGCTCAACACGTGGGGCGTGAGGTCTCCACAGTACATCGATGTTGTCGCCAGTTGTCGGCGGAAGGTGCACGTGCCCGTCGACCTGGGACCGGACCGCAGCGACACACGGATGCACGCCAAGACCGTAGGATCCTATGCAGTGCCGTAGGGGACCGCACCGCCACTTCCTAGCAAATTAGGGACACTGTTGCTCCTGGGGTATCGACGAGGACCATTCGCAACCATCTCCATGAAGCTGGGCTACGGTCCCGCACACCGTTAGGCCGTCCTCCGCTCACGCCCCAACATCGTGCAGCCCGCCTCCAGTGGTGTCGCGACAGGCGTGAATGGAGGGACGAATGGAGACGTGTCGTCTTCAGCGATGAGAGTCGCTTCTGCCTTGGTGCCAATGATGGTCGTATGCGTGTTTGGCGCCGTGCAGGTGAGCGCCACAATCAGGACTGCATACGACCGAGGCACACAGGGCCAACACCCGGCATCATGGTGTGGGGAGCGATCTCCTACACTGGCCGTACACCACTGGTGATCGTCGAGTGGACACTGAATAGTGCACGGTACATCCAAACCGTCATCGAACCCATCGTTCTACCATTCCTAGACCGGCAAGGGAACTTGCTGTTCCAACAGGACAATGCACGTCCGCATGTATCCCGTGCCACCCAACGTGCTCTAGAAGGTGTAAGTCAACTACCCTGGCCAGCAAGATCTCCGTATCTGTCCCCCATTGAGCATGTTTGGCACTGGATGAAGCGTCGTCTCACGCGGTCTGCACGTCCAGCACGAACGCTGGTCCAACTGAGGCGCCAGGTGGAAATGGCATGGCAAGCCGTTCAACAGGGCTACATCCAGCATCTCTACGATCGTCTCCATGGGAGAATAGCAGCCTGCATTGCTGCGAAAGGTGGATATACACTGTACTAGTGCCGACATTGTGCATGCTCTGTTGCCTGTGTCTATGTGCCTGTGTTTCTGTCAGTGTGATCATGCGATGTATCTGACCCCAGGAATGTGTCAATAAAGTTTCCCCTTCCTGGGACAATGAATTCACGGTGTTCTTATTTCAATTTCCAGGAGTGTAGTTGTCAGAAAGCAATGGTCCCATAACACTCCCCTGTGGCACGCCAGAGGTTACTTTAACGTCTGTAGACGTCTGTCCATTGATAACAACATGCTGTGTTCTGTTTGCTAAAAACTCTTCAATCCAGCCACACAGCTGATCTGATATTCCGTAGGCTCTTACTTTGTCTATCATGCGACAGTGCGGAACTGTATCGAACGCCTTCCGGAAGTCGAGGAAAATAGTATCTACCTGGTAGCCTGCATCTAATATTTTCTGGGTCTCATGAACAAATAAAGCGATTTGGGTCTCACACGATCGCTTTTTCCGGAATCCATGTTGATTCCTACAGAGTAGATTCTGGGTTTCCAAAAACGACATGATACGCGAGCAAAAAACATGTTCTAAAATTCCACAACAGATCGACGTCAGAGATATAGGTCTACAGTTTCGCCCATCCGCTCGACGACCCTTCTTGAAGACTGGGACTACCTGTGCTCCTTTTCCAATCATTTGGAACCTTCCGATCCTATAGAGACCTGCGGTACACGGCTGTTAGAAGGGGGGCAAGTTCTTTCGAGTACTCTGTGTAGAATCGAATTGGTATCCCGTCAGGTTCAGTGGACTTTCCTCTGTTGAGTGATTCCAGTTGCTTTTCTATTCCTTGGACACTTATTTCGATGTCAGCCATTTTTTCGTTTGTGCAAGGATTTTGAGAAGGAATTGCAGAGCGGTCTTCCTCTGTGAAACAGCTTTGGAAAAAGGTGTTTAGTATTTCAGCTTTACTCGTGTCATCTTCTGTTTCAATGCCATCATCATCCCGGAGTGTCTGGATATGCTGTTTCGAGCCAGTTACTGATTTAACGTAAGACCAGAACTTCGTAGGATTTTCTGTCAAGTCGGTACATAGAATTTTACTTCCGAATTCGCTGAACGCTTCACGCATAGCCCTCCTTACGGTAACTTTGACATCGTTTAGCTTCTGTTTGTCTGAGAGGTTTTGGCTGCATTTAAATTTGCAGTGAAGCTCTCTTTGCTTTCGCAGTAGTTTCCTAACTTTGTTGTTGAACCACGGTGGGTTTTTCCCGTCCCTCACAGTATTACTCGGCACGTACCTGTCTATAACGCATTTTACGATTGCCTTTAACTTTTTCCATAAACATTCAACATTGTCAGTATCGGAACAGAAATTTTCGTTTTGATCTGTTAGGTAGTCTGAAATCTGCCTCCTATTACTCTTGCTAAACAGATAAACCTTCCTCCCTTTTTTTCATATTCCTATTTACTTCCATATTCACGGATGCTGCAACGGCCGTATGATCACCGATTCCCTGTTCTGCGCTTACAGAGTCGAAAAGTTCAGGTCTGTTTGTTATCAGTAGATCCAAGATGTTATCTCCAAGAGTCGGTTCTCTGTTTAATTGCTCGAGATAATTTTCTGATAGTGCACTCAGTATAATGTCACTCGATGCTCTGTCCCTACCACCCGTCCTAAACATTTGAGTGTCCCACTCTATATCTGGTAAATTGAAATCTCCACCTAAGACTATAACATGCTGAGGAAATTTATGTGAAATGTATTCCAGATTTTCTCTCAGTTGTTCTGCCACTAATGCTGCTGACTCAAGAGGTCGGTAAAAAGGAGCCAATTATTAACCTCGCTCGGTTGTTGAGTATAACTTCCACCCATAATAACTCACAGGAACTATCCACTTCTATTTCACTACAGGATAAACTACCACTAACAGCGACAAACACGCCACCACCGGTTGCATGCGATCCATCCTTTCTAAACACCACCTGTGCCTTTGTAAAAATTTCGGTAGAATTTATCTCTGGCTTCAGCCAGCTTTCCGTACCTGTAACGATTTCAGCTTCGGTGCTTTCTATCAGCGCTTGAAGTTCCGGTACTTTACCAATGCAGCTTCGTCAGTTTACAATTACAATACCGATTGCTGCTTGGTCCCCGCATGTCCTGACTTTGCCCCGCACCCTTTGAGGCTGTTGCCCTTTCTGTAATTGCCCGAGGCCATCTAACCTAAAAAACCGGCCAGTCCACGCCACACAACCCCTGCTCATGCGTCTCCTTATGGTACTGCGTCTGGGTTGGTCTTCAGCAATGAAATCCACCCCTGTAGGTAAGAAAGGCACCCGCACATGAGTGGCGCCACCATTACGTTTTGGGTGTGACTGCAGAAACTTGCAGCTCATCCGAGGAGTGGTTGTAGCCATAAGCAGCTGACAGGTGCCAAGGTGTTGGCACTCCGCTTGCAGCAACTGGGCTTTTTATGCATTTCCGAGGCGAGCCAAGCCCAGGACAGCGGCCTTGCCAACGCGGATGTGGGGCACCCGCACGACAGGCTAAGCCGTTCCTACATCTCCAGGACATCCATTTGAATTTCTGGTCGTGAGCTCCTAACCCGTATAAACAGCCGCCAATTCTAGCAGCCTGGCAGCACTGGCTACGACTAACAGGGCTATGCCAGGCGTCAGAGCGATATTAACGTCCATCTCTACGTCATGTTCTAGCACCGAGTCCTCTTTCCTGGACCTATTGCCTCTCCACCATTGAGCTGCCTCCAGGGTCACTCCAGCGGCACTATCCTGGAGGGCTGCGGATCTAGATCGGAACAGCACATCTTCTGCGCTGGTATGGGTGCCCTGGGATCATACGCCGTTATTCCTAGGAGAGAGATCCTGCACTAGAGACTGACATCCCCTGCAAGTATCCTGACGGTCTCCTGTGCCACTGGAGGCTCTCGCAAGCAGCCGTGCAGCATCTAACTGGAACACGCCGCTGAGCGATCTCTACACGTCAATGTTCCTGGACCAGCATTCTTGGGCGCACCACAAGCTGTGCTCACCGCGATGCCACATAAACTCTCGTGAGTTTTCATAAAATATTTGATTTTTGATGCTTATATGAGGTGCCACCGGTCTGTACCAGCGGCACAACCCAACACTGCACAGAAGTGGCCCTTCACGCTACGTCCACTTCAGATTTCTTCTGAGTATTCCTAGCATGATTACACTGCCTGTCACGTACATAATGCGCTCCATATTTAGCAATTATATACAACCGCTCGCTCACAGGAAGTTCCGTACCTAAGGCCTGGAAAGTTGCTCAAGTCACACCAATACCCAAAAAGGGAAGTAGGAGTAGTCCGCTGAATTACAGGCCCATATCGCCAACGTCGATTTGCAGTAGGGTTTTGGAACATATACTGTATTCAAACATTATGGTGTACCTCGAAGAAAACGATTTACTGACACATAGTACGGATTCAGATAATATCGTTCTTGCGGAACACAACTAGCTCTTTATACTCATGAAGTAATGCTATCAACAGGGGAAGTCAAACTGACTCCATATTTTTAGATTTTCAGAAGGCTTTCGACATCGTTCCTCACAAGCGTCTTCTAACCAAACTGTGTGCCTATGGAATATCGCCTCAGTTGTGCGACTGGATTCGTGATTTCCTGTCAGAAAGGTCACAGTTCGTAGTAATAGACGGACAGTCATCGAGTAAAACAGAAGTAATATCCGGCGTTCCCCAAGGAAGTGTTATAGGCTCTCTATTGTTCGTGATATATATTAACGACATAGGACACAATCTGAGTAGCCGTCTTAGATTGTTTGCAGATGATGATGTCATTTACCGTCTTCTAAAGTCATCAAATGACCAAAATGAATTACAAAATGATTTAGATAAGACGTCTGTGTGGTGTGAAAAGTGGTAATTCGCCCTGAATAAAGAAAAGTGTGAAGTTATTCACATCAGTACTAAAAGAAATCTGCTAAATTTCGATTACACGAAAAGTCACACAAATATGAAGGCTGTAAATTCAACTAAATACTTAGGGATTACAATTACAAATAACTTAAGTTGGAACGATCACATAGATAATGCTGTGGGTAGAGCAAACCAAAGACTGCGATTCATTGGCAGAACACTTAGAAGGCGCAACAGATCTACTAAAGAGACTGCTTATCCACCCTATTCTGGAGTACTGCTGTGCGGTGTGGGATCCGTATCAGGTTGGACTGACAGATGATATTGAAAAGGTTCAAAGAAGGGTGGCTCTTTCTGTATTATCGCGAAATAGGGGAGGTAGTGCCACAGTCATGATACGTGAATTGGGGTGGCAATCATTAAAACAAAGGGGTTTTTCGTTGAGACGGGATATTCTCATGAAATTTCAATCACCAGTTTTCTCCTGCGATTGCGAAAACTTTCTGTTGGCACCCACCTACATACGGAGAAATGATCATCACTATAAAATAAGAGAAATCAGGGCTCGCACGGAAAAATTTAAGTGCTCGTTTTTCCCGCGCGCCGTTCGAGAGTGGAAACTGTAAAGACACAGCTTTAAGGTGGTTCATTGAACGCCAGGCACTTAATTGTGAATAGCAGAGTAATCACGTAGATGTAGATGTATTTCATGCCTGGATCTGGCGTTCTTGGTGTCACTCTCCTTGAAATTTTGTCCGATTATTCGCGGTAAATTTTGTAGAGTTAATTGCACTTTTCTCCCAAACACAGAAGATTTCAACATTTTCTAAAAATTTTGTAAAGTGTTTCAAATTTCTAGTGTGATTCTCATTTTGATATTTTTTAGTACACACTTGGATGCCAGGCTGTGTTGTAGAACATATACTCTTTCTCAAAACTACATTTTGACCTATTGGATCCGATATTTATTCTCTTGAAATGTGATTCCGTTTATGAAAACGTGAGTGATCAGTAAAGTCGAAAACAGAGGTCTCACTTGCAGCCACCGCGAACGTCTTAGTGTAACTAGTATAAATGAAACCAAGACAGTATCACCATATCTTTTTTTAGACAAGTAATCTAAGTTTGAAATTACTATGGCATTATACCAGATTGTTTCGGGGAAACCGACATGAATTAAAAAATTTGCCGCAGTTTCGGTTGACAAGATCATCCCTGATGCGTCTTTCAATGCTTCCTCTAACGATGCTGTCCCAGCATTCGGACATTTGTTGATTGGTTGGTTGGTTTCGGGGAGGGGACCAAACAGCTAGGTCATCGGTTCCATCAGATTAGGGAAGAACAGCGAAGGAAATCGGCCGTGCCCTTTCAAAGCACCATCCCGGTGTTTGCCTGAAGCGATTTCGGGAAATCACGGAAAATCTAAATCAGGGTATCCGGACGCGTGTTTGAACAGTTGTCATCGCGAATGGCGAGACTAGTCTCTAACCACTGCGCCACCTCACTCGCTGGGACATTTGTACTAGGGCCTTAGTACTTCCGTATTTTATGGCATGGGTCTCGGATTAACAGTTCTGTGCGACCGCCAACTTGTTAGCATGCGTAGTCTAGTGTACCGCTGGCGCTCTTGTCAGCGATCTTTGATGGTGCACACAGTTTGTTCAATATATGTCTCGCCACATTCGCACTGGATCTGGTATGCTCGGGCTTACGTAAACTGAGAACTTTGACATTTCACAGTAATGACCGTGGGTGCATAGAAGCTGGTTTTTCAGGATGCGTCCCATTCTTCCCGATAGCGTATTGGTGTACGACATAAAGACTGTAGCTGCCTTTTTGTCCGCACCTTCTCCTGGGTACTGCAGTTGTACGGTGCAGAGCGAGCCTCATTTGCCATTCCGAGTAACCGTGTTTTGAGCGGCCCACTCCTCTGCGCAAGGTGGTGGCAACTGTCTGCGTGCAGGTACAGGTCAGTGTGTGTTTCCTTCCTATACACTTTGCGGTTCAGGTGCCATAATAATAATAATAATAATAATAATAATAACGTATATATAATTAACAAGTAAGTTATTTTTTGGAATGTGTAATCAATAATTGATTAGTCAGGAGGAAAGCTAATAAATGAAAAGTAAAATGGATTTAAATATCTCATTCGCATACACAAATCACTTTCTTAATCTTTTTACCTTTTTTGTAGTTTGAAGTGAAGATCAGTAGACTCTTAACGTGCTGGAAAAACGTTTAGTTTGCGATCTTAAAATCTAAGGGGAATGGAAAATTGTCTTCTCGCCTCGCGAGAAAATTCAGATCAGTTCTAAATTAATTTCGTGGGTATCGCGTTGACAAAGTAAGAAAAAAATGTAGTAAAGCAAAATCTGTAACATTTTATAAATTGGGGATTGATAACCGTTACTATGAAATGAAAGCGGGAGTGCCAAATTATCAACTATTATTTCACAAAGTAAGTTTTTTATACAGACATCTGACATCTCGAACACTAATCTCACAGTTTTGAACAAAATAAAGAATTGTGCCGTATTTCGGCGAAACACGTAGGAACTACAGTAATCTTAGCTCGATTCTGGAGCTAAAGAAAAATATTCATAGTACAGTCATTTTGGTAATCGCAACTGCCGATAATAATGACAACTAAACAAATTCGTAACAGGAATGCAATTTCAGTTCATTTGAAACAAAATGGAAGAATATACGAGTCTGATACTGTAAGATGCTGTCCGAAGGCGCGCGACTAAAGAGAGAGAGAGAAAAGGCGATCGCGCATTCTTATATAGGACAAAATACAGATGATAATGCTACGCCGTTCTCATTATCCTGGGCGTACATATTCTCTGACTTGCAGCGCAGTTAATTGGCAGTTAACTTTTGATATTTCGATAGGAAAGGAAAATTGTACATTATTACGTCGCGGGCAGGACACAATATTACACCATCCGCTCTTCTCTTGACTTTAACGACAAGGAACGATGGTCTTCCCTCTGTATCTGTCTCCGCAGTCAATCTGATGTTGAGAGGTATCGAGTTCAGATGTGCGAGGTAGTCATGGCGTTAGTCTCTTCCATGGAGCCAGATCACGAATGCGTCGTGCACATGAGCAAAAGCAAGTAGCTGTCCTTGGTTTCCGTCTAGAAGTACTCCACACGAAGATTGGCAGGCAACAACAGGAGTGTGAGCTGCCTATTTTGACTCCATCCTGCATTAAAAACAAAATGTGCGGAAATCAGGGCAGCTCGCAGTTGTCCCAGGACCCGCTGCTCGCGCTGTGCAAGTGCGCAGACCAGTTTCGTCCTTCCATGCCCCTCACCCTTGTGACAACGCCCAACTAGCGGCGCGACCACATTAGAGGCCTGTTACCACGTGTGCTTTGCGGCGCGCCCTCCAGCCGGACTACCCCGCCGGAGCTGTTATGCAAGTTGTTTCAAAAATAATTTCACAACCTTTGGTGAGATTTTCCTTAAGGCAAAACAAGAGAATACTTGTTTTTCGAATTATTAATGAAAGTTGACGTTGAACGGCTTTCCAGGTAGAATCCAACAACTTCAGTTATCTATGCACCTGTTTGACTCGTATCCTATGAAATGAAATGTCGTGTGGCTAGGGCCTCCCGTCGGGTAGACCGGTGGCCTGGTGCATATCTTTTGAGCTGACGCCGCTTCGGCGACTTGCGCATCGACGGGGATGAGATGATAATGATGAGGAAAACACAACGCCCAGTCCCTGAGCGGAGAAAATCTCCGACCCAACCGGGAATCGAACCCGGGATCCTTTGCACGGCATTCCGTTACGCTGACCGCTCAGCTATCGGGGCGGACATTGTATCCTATGTGGCGTTCGGTTGCCAGGGAGACTTAATTACATTTGCCATCCGTCTGTCTTAAATGTGTGCACTGCCTAAGTTACATATACTACGGGTAGCAAGTTAACTGGATGTGCTCTGTTCAAACATGGCTAGACATTCATTTCGTGAGCAGGCACACATGATTGTTATGTAAGGTCGCGCGAGTGATAATGGACATGTGGCTGTACGGCTGTTTCAAGACGGCGTTTCCAGACCGAAGACAGCCGAGTCGTCCAACCTTTGGTGCTGTCTATCGTCACGTCGCCGAGACAGGATAGTGATAGACTACGGAGGGCACGTCCCCCTTTCTTTTTTGAGTCATCAGTCTCCCGACTGGCACCTGATTTTATTGCAGCCCGCTACGGATTCCTCACCTGTGTTAACCTTTTCATCTCACAGTAGCAGTTGCACCCTATGACCGGCCGGTGTGGCCGTGCGGTTCTAAGCGCTTCAGTTTGGAACCGCGTGACCGCTACGGTCGCAGGTTCGAATCCTGCCTCGGGCATGGAAGTGTGTGATGTCCTTAGGTTAGTTAGGTTTAAGTAGTTCTAAGTTCTAGGGGACTGATGACCTCAGTAGTTAAGTCCCATAGTGCTCAGAGCCATTTGAACCATTTTTGCACCCTATGTCCTCAGTTATTTTCCAGGTAGATTCCAATCTTTGCCTTCCTCTACAAGTTTTTACCCTCTGCAGTATACTATACTACCATGGAAGTTATCCCCTAATGCCTTAACACATGTCCTACCATTCGGTCTCTCCTTATAGTCAGTGTTTTTCATACATTTCTTTCCTCGACGATTCTGCAGAGAACCCCCTCATTCCGTCCATCTAATTTTCAACATTATTCTGCAGCACCACATCTCAAAGCTTCGATTCTCTTCAGTTCTGGTTTTCGTTCAGTACATATCTCAACTCCCCATAACGCTGTGCTTCAAACGAACATTCTCAGAAATTTCTTCCTGAGGTTAAGGCCTACGTTTGATACTACCAAACTTCTCTTAGCCACGAATGCTGGACTGCTTTTTATGTCCTCGTTGCTCCGTCCGTCATGGGTTATTTTGGTGCCTAGGTAGCAGAATTCCTTAACTTTAGTCTATTTCGTGGTCACCAATTGTAATGTTAAGTTCCTCGCTGTTCTCACTTCTGCCACTCCTCACTACTTTGGTCTTTCTTCGATTTACTCTGTCCAAGTTCTGTACTCATTTGGCTGTTCATCCCATTCAGCACATCCTGCAGTTCTACAAAGCACAGCAATGTTATCAGTGAATCTTATCATTTATATCCTTTCACCGTGAATTCTAATCCCATTCTTGAACCTTTCTTTTATTTCTCTCATTGCTTCTTCGATGTATAGATTGAACAGTAGGGACGGCAGACTACACCCCTGTCTTACACCCTTCTTAAACCGAGCGCATTGTTCTTGGTCTTCCATGCTTATTGTTCCCTATTGGTTCTTGCATATATCTTATATTACTCACCTTCCTCTACATTTTGCCACTAGTTTTCTCAGAATTTAGAACATTTTTCACAATATTACACTGTCAAACGCTTTCTCCAGGTCGACGAACCCTATGAACGTGTCACGATTTTTCTTCAGTCTTGCTTTCATTATCAATCGCAACGTCAGAACTGCCTCTCTGGTTCGTTCTCTGCGCTGCCAAAGTTCAGCATGGAGGATACTTCATGTGCAACTCATGTACCACTTAATCTTCAATGTGTGCAGGGCCTTAACATTGCTAATCAGCCACAACGGTAGAACTTCCGTCGATGGTTTGTTTGACACACTGCCAATCTGTTGTTTGTCTCTTCAGTTTTATTTATGGATGTGACAACGTTCGGAATAGATGGAATAACAAATTTCCACAACTAACACATACGTATCGATAGCAGTCTTCACGTTACAGCACAGGCTAGACGTCGGCATCAGTTTAAGATTAATGTGTGGGCTGGAATTGTAGGTGGGTGTCCAGCAGGGCTATACGTTCCTGCTGCAGCACGTCTTACTGGTGCTGTCTACGGGGACTTCATTCAGAACATCCCCCTAGACCTACTAGAAGATATGCCCCTGCACATGAGAAGAAACATGTAGTTCATGCATGACGGAGCTCCAGCACATTTCATTCTGTATGTTCGACATACACTGGCTGGTACCTATCACGACAGATATGTAGGTAGAGGAGAATCAGTTCCATAGTCTGCACGTTCCTCTGACCTCAGTCCTGTAGATTATTAACTCTGGGGGGCAACTTCAACAACTGGTCCACGCAGCACACCACCCAGATGCAGAAAACCTTCATCGAAGTGTCATGAAAGCCTGTGAAGCCATTCGAAACATTCGGGGAGTATTTGAAGAGGTACGACAGTCCACGATTCGGCAGGCCACTATTCGACGAGTGCATGCGTGTTTAGAAGCAAGAGGCGGACATTTCGAGCGTTCATTACGAATTTATATGATGATGAGCTCCCATCACCTAAACTGTAAAAACTGTAAACATTCATTAATAGCTAGAAAGCGCGGTATTTTTGGACATACGTTATATGGGTTTTTTGTGTAATAAACCTGTCCCCAAAGTTTGTAAAGGCACTTCTGAAACACCCTGTAATGTAAGGCAACTGGGTAATGCGCTCTGAGCATAAAGAGGCGGAGAAAGCAATGTCTGCATGCGCTCTGTCTTTCCTGGGCCAGACACTGCGGCCATTACCCATCGTGACTGAGTTCATGCAGTGCAAAATAGCACGAGTGCAAAAACGCATTCTCGCCAGGAGCGCTGGTCGATTTCACACCGTCATTCCTCAGTTGACTCTTGCCTGATGACCTGCACATCTCGACCGTTCTCATAGCTTTACTACACCGCATGGTTCCGCACTCTCAGTACGCCGTAGGTGCAGAGAAGCTCCTTAGTAACCTGGCACGTGTGGTTACATTACGTTTTTGTCGAAAGAGGCAAACTAGAAAGTAAAAATCTCCTTCAAAACTGAGCCTGAGGGTTGCTGGAATCTGTAACTATTTCAATCGCTCAATAATGAGAATAAGGAAGGAGTGGGTAACTTGGCCACACGTACTTGCCAAGGCTTCAGTACCATGGAAATATGCAGAAAAAAAATTATTTTTAGGAGATATTGTCTAACAGGATATCAGGAATTCACATATAATTTCAACGCGACACAATTCGTTTAATTTACAGTACTAGTATGCAGTAAGCAAAGCTGTCCGCTACACAATATTTTTCACTCCTTTTTGGTTTTATGATATTTCCTTCCGGCAGCGAGTGGTCGATGTTCTTTTGCTTCAACTGATCGTTCGTTTATGAAACTATTATTTTTTCGGTACTCTAGCAAAAAACTACTGACTCTGAACGTCTATATTCGTCGAATTATTGGTCGTACTGACAAAGCCTCTTAGTGTGATCGTTTACAGAATCACTAGCAGGGTGGACGACAAGTCCTCCCAGTACTTTCTATTATGGAATGCTAATTGATTTGATTTGTTTTAGCACAAGTGTCCAGTATATCGATGCGTTCGCCATCAAGCTGTAAGCATATTTCCATATGTCTCCACGTTCTTACTGACATATTTTTGAGCATGTCCGGTATCAAAGTGGGAAATGCATCCTCACCTACATTGCACAGTTCTTCTCTGAGGTGAGGACTTCTTAATGGCCGTTTCAAGGGAGCTCGTGTTGCTGATGAAAAACGACCTATCCACCGTCCTGGAAAGTGTTCATTTAGGAACTCGTGCACTGCAAGAGCGTAATGAGGAGGCGCTTAATCTCGCTGAGACCATTTGGGTTCTGTGAGGCCCCTTTCCTCAATCTGAGGCGTTAACCATGTTTGTAACGTGTGTACATAATCTGTGCCATTCACAGCCCCTTCAAAAAACAACAGTCCAAGTCGATGTGATATCATCTCTGCCCGTGTCATTACGTGAGGCGGGTTGCTTTCTAACTCGAATGTGGAATTATGATCCTCTTTGGCCCAAACAACAATAAATCTAGCACATGAGCTGCGATAAATGGCACATTGATCTGAAAACATAATCATGGTACGATTCACTGCATTTGGAAATTGAGTTAACAAAGCACGTAAAGTTAACATGCAATTCCGATCTGTATCCGATAACTCGTTTACAAAATTCGCCCGAAAATGTCTGACCTTAAGTTCTTTTTTCATGTGTTTACACACTATTGTTCTCGATATATCGAGTTCCGAAATACGTATACGTGTCGACACCATAGGAGATTGTACAATCCAAGCAAAGACTATAGCACATATTTCTTCTCGTGTCTTCTTTCTTCTACCCCGCGGCGTCTCTTTAACACTGCCAAAGCACATCCTTCCCAATGCAGAAGTATTTGCGTTTCGTGGCGGGGCTTTATTAAATATTTCCCGGAATGCTCGAAAAACTGTCTCATTGTCTGCCCTGTGTGTTGTCGTACGTGCAGCCACATACTTGTCACTAAGCGATCCTCAGTAGCGCTATTATGAGAGCTCACATCTGCCATGGTTACAAATTAAAACTCGACCGAGACTGCGAAAACATGTAAACATGAGTTCCAACATGCTCTTGACATAACAGCAGCGCGCCACAGACAGGACTAACAGGTTTTCGCTTGGTGGAATTTGCCGGAGACGACCCATACTACATGAGCGATGTTTATGACCACGCGCATCTCGCTTGCTTGCTCCTTCGTTGCAAAGCCACGCAGTGTGCACTCAAGTTATTATAGGAAAAGCATGTGAACGACAATATGATGTTATAGCAACCAATGTTATCATGAAACTCAATGTGCTGTTGTTTTGAAATAGTACACATTCATAGCTTATTAGTTACAAAAACGAATAGAAAAAGCTTCAGGCGCAATAAACATAATTCAATATGGCATCTCCAGAATTAATTTTCGCCGGCTGAAGTGACCGAGCGGTTAAAAGTGCTGCAGTCTGGAACCGCAAGACCGCTACGGTCGCAGGTTCGAATCCTGCCTCGGGCATGGATGTTTGTGATGTCCTTAGGTTAGTTAGGTTTAACTAGTTCTAAGTTCTAGGGGACTAATGACCTCAGAAGTTGAGTCCCATAGTGCTCAGAGCCATTTGAACCATTTGCCAATTAATTTTCACTGTGGAGGAATGTGCGCTGATTTGAAACTTCCTGGTAAATTGAAATTTTGTGCCCGATCGGGACCCCTTTCGTGATAGAGTTCTCGATCTACTGAACTATCCAGGCACGACTGGTGACCCGACCTTACAGTTTTACTTCCGCCGGTTCCTCTTCTCCTGGTATATGATTTTTGTTTATACAACTTACGAGGATGATTTATCCATACATATTATTCACTTACATAAGAAAAAACGCACTATTTTACAATAGCAGTTTGGTGGAAACGATGGCATTCCTTGAATTTATCGAGAATGTCGTGCCTACCCAGAAAAAAATCGATATATCCATAACAGACTCGTTTCGTATTTGTATCCAATAGGACTGATAAGATAAGAAATGGGGACGTTCTCCGTAGCATCCGCGAGTATAAAAACACACACATGCTAAACTTAAGGACGGAAGTAACTTTCGCAGGCCAAGTAACAGTTCTCGATGAAACTTGGACCACACGTAGAGAGAACTGCTACAGTAGAGTAACGAAGATAAACGAAACAATTACACAATGATACGAACAGAAAAGACCATTTTATTATATATCCATTCAAGATCTGTTATTTGGCCTGCGAAAGTTACTTCTGTCCTTAGGTTTTGCATATGTGCGTTTCTATCCTCGCCGATGCTACAGAGGAAGTCCCCATTTCTTATCTTATCAGTCCTATTGGACACAAATACAAAACGAATCTGATATGGATAATTACAATGAAGTCGTCATTTTATTTATAGTCCCCTGGACGTTACAAAAGATGGGAAATAGTTCTTAATTTGGTGGTGACCACCATAATGTACACTCTGCAACATGTTCCTATGCTGGTCATAAGGTTGGTAAGGAGTCCTTGTGGTAAGGCGTGCCTTTCCTCACCGGCTCAGTCAACAACTGCTGGACGATCGTTAATGCTTGTAAACGTTCTGCAGTAGGTCTCCTCGACGCATCCCACACATGGTGGACAGGGGTATTTACGTAGGGGAAACTGGCAGGCCAGTCCATTCCCAGAATATCCTCTCGTTCCAGCAGCTTCTCGATGTATTACGTGTCCCTCTCGCCATATGGGGGTACTTTCAGCATTGTCGAACATGAAAGTTTTGGTGGTCCACCTTCTGTTTTAAACTGTAGCAATTCTTCCTATGCATGGCTCAAGCTTCATCGAGATGCGTTACTTGGAAGTGAAACATCATGCACAAGTTACTTTGATCATTATGTTTTGCACACCAGTATTTGTGGAGAACATTAACAAAATGGAGGGAGCGGATGATACAACATGTGTTCATATATCAAGGAATAACTTAAATGGTACTATAGCGAACTGGAGAGGGTAAGGGGAAGACATTGAAATGCAAACAACAAATAACTGAGGACGTAGGGTGTAAGTGCAACTCTTAAGATGAAGAGTTTGACACTGGAGAGGAAGTCGTGGTGAGGCACACCAAACAAATCTGATGAGAGATTTTAAAAATAATAATAAAATAAAAAATCACCATGAGGCACTTGTCATCTGCTGGTGAACACAGACATGTTTCGCGCCTTTCCCAGCTTTTCACATCCAAGTTTTTCCTGGTTACTTATGTCGTCAGTTTCTCTTCCATTACGTCACCTTCCACATTTCTTCTTGTCGTAAGGAACCTCCGCCGGCCGCTGTGGTCGAGCGGTTCTAGCGCTTCAGTCCGGAACTACGCGGATGCTAAGGTCGAAGGTTCGAATCCTGCCTCGGGCATGGATGTGTACGATGTCTTTAGGTTAGTTAGATTTAAATAGTTCTACGTCTAGGGGACTGATGACTTCAGATGTTAAGTGCGTAGAGCCATTTGAACCATTGTTTGAAGGAACCTCCTTCGTCTATCTCGCATCATACGCCCAACCTACACCCATTTAGGTCGTTATCATTTCCGCAACTTGCTATTCATAAATATAGGTGCCAATGAAGCTTGCAACTGTTCCTAATAGATTTTACGTAAACATCACCAAGTTGACAGTCGCACGTAACATAACCGCCCATCGAAGCGTTAGTATAATTGCAGCGCCTGTGACACAGGACACCACCATCGGCCCCACATTTTCCCACATGGATTAGCTTATTGTTGTGTCAGTTCTTGTATTCCCAAGATGCATATCTGCATGGTTCATTGGGAACACTTCGATTTTTGATTTTTTTGGCAAAGTCGATATAGGTTGTTCGGAAATTCCAGTTACAAGGTTCCAGAACATGTAGAAGGGAGTGAGCACACAATATTCTAAACAGAAACCCATGTACGGAAACGTCATCCAACGACCCTACGGAGCGTCAAGGTTATAAGCGCAAGTACCTCTAAATGCATGTATATACAGAGTGATTCCGTGATGATGTTACAGACAATCGTTTTACGAGTCGAAAGTTATAAGCGAAAACTGTTCTGATACCTCTGACAGTGGAATACATGTTCTAGCAATGTTGCTGCTACGCTTGTAGAGTAGGCAACTTTCAGAGGTGGAAGTATGGACAAAAACAAGGAAAAAATGTCTGGTAAACAATGGCTTTAAAATGCGTACCTGAGAAACTATGAGCACTCCTTCATTTTCACGACTGTAAAACACATTTCCTCTATTAATTAAGTGCTCATGACACTTAAGGTATATGTATTACAGTCCACGTTTACTAGAAATTTTTTCTTATTTTGGTACATACTAATACCTCTGAAAACTTCTACCCTAAATGTTAGCAACAAAAGTACCAGTACATTCCATTGTCATAGGTATCAGAACGGTTTTCGCTTAGAACTTTCGACTTGTTTGTTTCCGGTACAGGGACCCTTACCTCAAATTCACACATTTTCCCTTGCCGTCATCCAAGAAAGTTTTTAACGTCATCATGGAACCCCCTTGTATACAGGTTGGCCCACTTAAACGTTTCAGCGCAAATATTTCTTGAACTACAGTAGATACTGAGAAACAGCTCTGAGGAGTATGAATGTAAGGCAGGGGCTGATAAAATAAATACTATGAGACATTCTAAAACGTAAGAAAATATTAGTTTCAATACAAGCGTTTTTAAATGGGCACCCCGTATTATTTCTTAAGCACTCAACGACACGAAAAATCACAGAAAGAGTGGCGTTGATTGCATGCAGTACGTTAATTACATCCAGAGAAATTGCAAAAGCAAAGTTGAAGTTTGCAGTAAGCGAAACACGTCGCTGTCGCACATCTCGCACGCGTGAACCATACGTTGCTAAAAACAGCGATGTGTGTGACGTACGTGATCTTACTTTCACTGTTGTCACGAGAGTCTAATTGATATGTTGGGATCACGCCTGAATCTCGGGATGTGCAATAGCGGCGCGTTTCGTTTATTTCATGCGCCAACTTCGCTTCTGCAATTTCTCGGGATGTAATTGACGTATTGCGATACAACCAATGGCATTTTTTGTAGTTTTTCATGTTATTAATTGCGTAAGAAATAATACAGTGTCCATTTTAAAAAAATAAGTTTGGGTTGAAACTAATGTTTGCTTGCGGTTTTGAAAGTCTGATATTATTTATTTTTATGAGGGCTTGCCTTACACTCACACTCGTGAGAGCCGGGTATGATTTCCAGATATATATCGCTGATACGTTTAAGTGGGCCACTCTGCGTACTACACGTTTACAGGCCCCGGTGCCTTTAACTTTGACGATCTTTCTGGACATTATTTCCTATGTAAAACTTGTTATATTAAGTCCCCTATTACAACGTCTAGAAGTGCGTAACATGAATTGTTAAACACCCTGTATATGTGAACACACACAATAATTACAGAGACGTGTTTCCCGAAGTTGAATTTGCTGTGTTTTGTGTTCTCTCTCTATCCGGCATCGATGTGCAAATCTGATATTTCAATCTGGTGATTAACAATTGCGAAATGGAACAGTATTCTTTCTGGATAAGGGCAGTACGTGTGTAGCCTAGATGATTTTTGATGATCCGCACTGCGAAGTTCAGTATCAAAAGCCACAATAATGACAATATGAAGATCTTTCCCACACGCTGTTCCACTCCAATGTATTCGAATGATTTTACTGAAAGGCCACATTTTCACTTCGGAGACCGATGATAGAATAATGTAAGACGATACAGCAACTTGTAGATTTGGAAAATACGATTCTGTTATTACTGCGTACGTTGAACGCCAATGTTTAGCTTTCTGGGGACCACCAAAAATTTTCAGTTTGAGGGCGTTACTGCAGTGTATATGCAACGAAGCGCGAATCGGACGCGAGTATATTGGCATTTGAAGTCGATGTGTAGCCCACTGCGAATAAGAGTAGGTTTGTAACGGTTTCCTGGCACATTTGTAAAAAATAAATGTCAGTTTTAATTTCGCATTCCAATTGAATTGGACAGGAGCACGCCTATGGGTCGGTGGCCACGGAATGGTAAATACGGAGGGAGAAGAGTGGCCTTTACTTTGGCCTCGCCCGCGCCGCGGTACGCGGAAAGCTGGACGCCTGCGGGTTATGCAGCCAGGTAGGGCGCTGCGCCTGGTGGGCTGCCGTGTTTGCTCTCGCTCTGTGGCAGCGCACCCTGCTCGCTATACCGCAGATCGTCAATATTTGCGGCGGCGGGATGGCCACGGAGCGCACGCACGCACGCCTCCCCCTAGAGGACTGTCCACAATGTGCATCATGTCGGCCGCGCTCTGCAGGTACTGATTCTCAGACGCGGAAAGTTAAGCCAAAAGTCTGGCGCAGAGCAAAGACGATCCTGGTCAGCGCTCCGTATGTCACATTCTACCAACCAGACGACGGATACAAGCATTGTTACTGGTGATGCTGCTATAGCACCGCAATGTGCTGTGTTACGCGTGACCGTCAATTTCTTCAGTGTTCCACAACTGGTGTGCCGCCATAAAGTGAAGGATGTTACGCGTACATTTAGGTGTTATTGTAAGAAATTAAGGGAGTTCGATTTTAGACATACCGCTAATTTTTTTGAGTACTTTTGAAAACATTTCACGTGGAAAAACAGCGGTGTGGCTAAAAGTACTTTACAAAAGGATTACAAACAGTCTCGGCCGTAATAAAACATCTATTGCAATGGTTACCGGTTTCGGTCAGCGCGTAATCTTTCTCATACCTTTTATACCACGATGAAAGGCAGTGGCGGTGAAGGAGCGGATGTTATGACTCCACGAACGTCAACCGCTTAAAGTTCTACATATTTGTAGCTATATCTGCTTTGACTCCAATGCGCGGTCTCCCGTTTGCTACTTTTTTAAGGCAAAAAGACACAGCTAAACGATCCTGTTTACAGTAGATCAACCAGAGAGTCAGTCGTATAGAGACATACGTCACTTAGCAACATATTAGTTTAACAAGACGACGATAGTGCGTCAAAGGCCGTTTGTCCGCCATGCTGACTCTGGTGGGACGGCGCTTACGGAGCAATGGCATTCCAGAGGCCGAACACATGCCACTGGAGCGATGCATAGCTGCCCGTACGTCACTGTGGACAGGTATCCGGGGCACAGTTGCAGTCCGCTGTGGCAGGGCCAGCAATTATCCCCGCGGCTGCATATCGCAGCCGATTCCCTATTCAAGTCGAGCGATGCAGAGCAGGGTACGTATGCGCCTCTTCTGCGGTCACATTACCCATAGTCGCCCTTATTTACCATACCGTAGAGCTGAACAAAAAAAAATGGCTCTGAGCACTATGGGACATATCTTCTGAGGTCATCAGTCCCCTAGAACTTAGAACTACTTAAACCTTACTAACCTAAGGATATCACACACACCCATGCCCAGGGCAGGATTCGAACCTGCGACCGTAGCGGTCGCGCGCTTCCAGACTGTAGCGCGTAGAACCGCTCGGCCATCCCGGCCGGCTAGAGCTGAACAGTCAACATGTTTAGGTCACCGTCACAGTAGACGTGAACGTTGAAACGTCGCTTCCGTTTCGGAATGCCTCGTCCCATGAGTCTAAAGTTGGTCGCACATTAAAGCGATTCTCTGACTTCCTTGTTACTGTACAATAATACCTGAGCCGCTAAGGCGACAATTTTGTTTTCGTGGTGTGGTAATATCTTTGCGATCCCGACAATCGCGTTGTGTATTCGAATACGTAGCGTGACGCAGGAAAGAAGGGACTCGTTAAGAAAGATTTCAGCGAAGTATGTCGCAAATTTTCGTGAGATCCCTCCATGTCTTAGCATGTAAAATGCTATTATAATGCTGAGTATTCTGACTGTTTACAACCAACAAGTTGTGCTTCGCATTTATTGAGATTTTGTGTATGGTAATGGTATTACAGTTTTATAGTTTTGTCTTGAGTAGGTCTTGCACACGGGTGATCGCATTCGAGCAATTCTTTCCGTGTTGTGATGTTAGCTTCCTTAAATAATCCGTAAAAATAAAGGTGAAGTAACAAAAATCCTCAAAGCCAAGTTTTCCAGGACACAATTTAACTTTTCACTTGGTAGCATTCGTAGACTTTTACAATGGTTTTGTCTAAACTGTGGCCGCGTGTTTTCCATCCAAAATTCCCACAAAAATAAACACCGTCCGAACAGGCCTTCAAGGTCCAACGGTACCGACCGACCCCCGTGTCATCCTTAGGCCTTAGGCGTCGCCGGATGCGGTTACGGAGGTGCATATGGTCAGCATACTGCTCTTCCGGCGGTTGTGAGTTTTCGTGACATGTGTCGCAGCTGCTGAATCAAGTAGCTCCTCAACTGGCTTCACAATCGCTGAAAGCACCCCGCTTGCCAACAGCTCTCGGCAGACCCAGACGGTGACCCATCCAAGTGCTGGCCAATCGACAGCGCTAAGTTAGGTGACCAGAGGGTAATCGGTATTACCACTGTGGCAAGGCCGTTCAAAATCCTCACTGAACATTTTTTTTTGTCGTTCTATTTTCTTGGTGTCTATTTGGGATTCCCTGACATTATGTCTTGTTTTCGCATAATCGCCCTATTAATTTTTATTGTATTATCGTGACAGCTCCTGTATCACTGTGAGATGAGCCTAGAGTGAATTAAATGAGCAAATAAAGAAATAAACACGAGGACTCACCTGACGACGGTACGCAGCAGCGTGGAGCGAGCTTCGTTGTGGTAGGTAATTATGACGCTCGTGGGCGGCAGGTCTTCCCGCCACTTGCGCATCCGGCACCTGCAACACGAGCAGATGAGGCGGGCTGGTCACTAGCTGTCGGGAAGAAACTACTGGTTGAAAAAAAAACTGATCTGAAATTGAAATAGCTAAGCCAGCCTGCAAAAAATATTGAGTATATGAGTTTCAGCGTCATTATAAGTCGTTAGAACACAGGTTACATGGGCTCCTAAGCCATGTTACTCATTGGTGTGCGCCGATGAGAGCCATCAAGCACCTGGCGAACCACAAAAGGCAATGCACCCCGGTAAACCGCAGGGCAGTATTCTGCCAGGTGCTAAAGGTGTTTGTCTGTTTCTTTCTTTTCGCGGCGAACTGTACAGGAAGGTGCTTTCCAATCATTCGCCATGCCTGTAAGAATTTGAGGGCGGTTTGTAAATTCAGCAAGACAATGAACCACCCCGTCGCTATCAAAATGGTCCAAGGAACGGTCCACATACACGAGTGTCTTTCGGTTAACATCCAAACCACCTGAAATCAGTCGCAAAGGACGGTGGACTGCGTTTCTGGAACGCAGTCGAGCGAGACGTACGAGACTACTATCCAGCTTCTGGGTGACCGTTGTGAGGTCGTGAAGCAGGATGTTTCCTCAGCACTGTTTATGTCTCTTCATTGAATGCCACGACTCTTCGCCGTCGCCATCTGGGCGAAACGGAGTGCTAGAAATTAAGATGTAGGGTGCTCTAATTCTGCTGTTCCTTGAACCTATGTAGTGACATGGGAAATCTCTTCACGTAGCACACGGCCGCTGCACGGAACACTGTTTATTTGGTTTTTTTTCCTTTAACTTTAATCGTTTCTTTGAATTTCAGCCCACTGTAACCAACAGCGATGCTTTATTTCGTATAGCTGCTATTTTCACAATCAGTGAAGCACGCACCACGTAACAAGTGCTCACTGTAAAGCACCTGCTCTCTGTACATATTTGTAACGTGATCGCTTGAAGCCATCCAGCGTTTCATGTTTATGTTGCGTTCCGAATCCGGCTAGCATTATTTTCATTAATTAATTGTCCCCGATGCCTCTGGCTGCAAATTAGAGGACCTGTCAAGTTATAATTGCCCGTAACAAAACGCAAATGCATGAGCAGCTATTGAAATTATTCTGTAATGTGTAGACGCTAAAGTGACAGACTGGTTTTAAAAAAAAAAGTCAGAAAAATGGAAAATTCATTCGTGCACACAATCCAGTTACAAACTTTTCTTTCTTCCAATGGACAGCGTCAACCAAGAACAGCAATAGTACAAAAGCATTCTTCAAAAGAAAATGTATGCCAACAGATCCCGATTTGCACTCCACGTCGTCATCAATTTGAGCCGCATGGTTCGTATGCGGTATAGGGGCAGTACGAAAGTGCTACCGACATAAATACTTACCATACACTACACACGTAATCGAACGCTTGTACTCTTGTAATGTCAACTGGCTCCGATAGAGCGGCGTATTCAAGTTTTTAGTCATAACCAACAAGACAGTTTCGAAGTTGTATCTTCATATTCAGTTGACCTTTACACCATATACTGTATCTATTCTACTAATTTAAAATATAATAATGTGACAAAACCTCTCAAGCAGCTGCGTAGAAAAAAAACGCTTTTAATCAGCCACACAGTAATAATACTCATACTTTGATATTATCACTAATACATCTCTGACATGTACGAGTGGCAGCCGCATCCCTGCAGTGTTGGAGATGGAAGGTGGTTCCCGACATACATGAAAAAACTGGCCAGGTGCGATCAGGACTCGCACACTGAGTGTTCTGCACAAACTTAATTACGTACTTAGACAGTTCATCCATTCCAGGAATCGAGAATATTGACAACCGTTGCGTGTTATCGACACTGATACCGGCAACATATCGGTGCTAGGGATTACAAGACTTTCGAGAATACCTTAATTTCTCGTTTGGAGTCGTATAACAAACGACGAAAGAAATATATTTTTCGTGTGAAAAGTTTACGAGTTTTTCCTTTGCTTTTACTGCGAAACCTTGCTTCGTGTCAGATTTCATGATTCTAGGTCAACGGGAAGTACCCCATAAATTTTGATGAGTGACTTTTGGAGTATCATACGATGCGACATAATTGGCCGTACGTTTTGACTGAACTGACTCTGAAGTTTATAATTTTCACACCGCCAACGGACTACAGACCTTAACATGTGACAAAAATTTCAACTTTATACTCCTATTCATTCCTCAGAAAAATGGTACTTAATTGTCAGACAGACAGATGGACCCTATAAGGGTCACTTTGTTCTTACATATTGAGCAACGGAGTCCTGAAAATGTCAGATGTTTCGATTTCTCAAATGTTAGGTACCGGCTTTGAATTTCAACCTCTTGCTGGAAACTCTCATTGTCAATACATCGGAAATGCACTTCGCAGACATCGTTAGTACAGGCACGTGTGAGCAGAAAATGGTCCGTCGTTGGTTATATTTTCAGTGCTTTCGACAAAACATCCTGATTGACCTTACTCGACGTTACGTCCATCTATCTCTATTCCCTGAAAGCCTCTACCTCACCACGTATTTGCTGCACCAAACTTCCACGATAAACTGTTCTTCAAAGCCCCACTTTCGCAACGATTGCCGGCGGCGATGGTCTCGTGGTTCTAGGCGCACAGTCCGGAACCGTGCGACTGCTACGGTCGCAGGTTCGAATCCTGCCTCGGGCATGGATGTGTGTGATGTTCTTAGGTTAGTTAGGTTTAAGTAGTTCTAAGTTCTAGGGGACTGATGACCACAGCAGTTGAGTCCCATAGTGCTCAGAGCCATTTGAACCATTTTTTTTTTTCGCATCGATTGCAGTTTCCGCAATAATGTACTCCCTGAAGTAATTTACGCAGCGCTATTTGTCTTATCGTCTATCACTCCGAGCGGTAAAAGTTACCTACCCATTGCTTTCTTTCTGTATTCTGATCATCGGCTTATTGAATATGTAAAGTGTCCATTAGGTCGATAACTTAACTCTCTGATATAATGGCTCTTGCATTTACAATTTCTTCTTTTACATATAACGCATTTCGTACTCATTACCTTCACACTGCTACGTGATTTAAACAGAAAGTTTCAGCGATTTCATCCCGAGTTAATGCCCGCTTGTACGATTCGCCTTGATTTTCGCCCCTATCCTTCAAAGGCTTCCCAGCTTTTGCGAGATATTTCACATGGCTTTTATGGCTCCTCTACCCCGTACAGTCTTCTGTCTGCAGTAACATTACTGCTTAAACTCTTCTCTTATATATTCTCTTTCGCCTTCGATTTTTGTCGTCACTTGTTTCTCACTTATTTTCTCGTTTATTCCTTAGCAGAACTGTGCACTAAGCATTCCACCCACTCCATTCAATAGATATATCTACCACTTTTCGATCGGAACGGTAAGAGCTGCTAAGAGCTTATGAGATTTTTCTCTTTTTCATAGAGCGTTCATTAACGAATTTGTCAACAAGTGCAGTACATATGTTTGGCGGCTAGTTTCGAACCAACTGGTTGATTTTCCGACCTGTTCTATTGAGGCAATGAAACAAAAAACAGTACATGGTTGACAGTGAACAGTGTACACAAAAATGGAATAATAATAAACAGTGCAAATGTAACAGAAATAAACAATGGGCTGGCTCCTCTGGTCCTGCTGAACCTGTCATTGACTGGAAATGGTTATGTTCGCCTGCTTGGAGACCAATGGCAGCCATTCATGGACTTCATGTACAGGGTTATTACAAATGATTGAAGCGATTTCACAGCTCTACAATAACTTTATTGTTTGAGATATTTTCACAATGCCTTGCACACACATACAAAAACTCAAAAAGTTTTTTTAGGCATTCACAAATGTTCGATATGTGCCCCTTTAGTGATTCGGCAGACATCAAGCCGATAATCAAGTTCCTCCCACACTCGGCGCAGCATGTCCCCATCAATGAGTTCGAAAGCATCGTTGAGGCGAACTCGCAGTTCTGGCACGTTTCTTGGTAGAGGAGGTTTAAACACTGAATCTTTCACATAACCCGACAGAAAGGAATCGCATGGGGTTAAGTCAGGAGAGCGTGGAGGCCATGACATGAATTGCTGATCATGATCTCCACCACGACCGATCCATCGGTTTTCCAATCTCCTGTTTAAGAAATGCCGAACATCATGATGGAAGTGCGGTGGAACACCATCCTGTTGAAAAATGAAGTCGGCGCTGTCGGTCTCCAGTTCTGGCATGCGCCAATTTTCCAGCATGTCCAGATACATGTGTCCTGTAACGTTTTTTTCGTAGAAGAAAAAGGGGCCGTAAACTTTAAACCGTGAGATTGCACAAAAGACGTTAACTTTTGGTGAATTGCGAATTTGCTGCACGAATGCGTGAGGATTCTCTACCGCCCAGATTCGCACATAGTGTCTGTTCACTTCACCATTAAGAAAAAATGTTGCTTCATCACTGAAAACAAGTTTCGCACTGAACGCATCCTCTTCCATGAGCTGTTGCAACCGCGCCGAAAATTCAAAGCGTTTGACTTTGTCATCGGGTGTCAGGGCTTGTAGCAATTGTAAACGGTAAGGCTTCTGCTTTAGCCTTTTCCGTAAGATTTTCCAAACCGTCGGCTGTGGTACGTTTAGCTCCATGCTTGCTTTATTCGTCGACTTCCGCGGGCTACGCGTGAAACTTGCCCGCACGCGTTCAACCGTTTCTTCGGTCACTGCAGGCCGGCCCGTTGATTTCCCCTTACAGAGGCATCCAGAAGCTTTAAACTGCGCATACCATCGCCGAATTGAGTTAGCAGTTTGTGAATCTTTGTTGAACTTCGTCCTGAAGTGTCGTTGCACTGTTATGACTGACTGATGTGAGTGCATTTCAAGCATGACATGCGCTTTCTCGGCTCCTGTCGATCTCGAGCGCTCTGGTGGCAGAAACCTGAAGTGCGGCTTCAGCCGAACAAAACTTCATGAGTTTTTCTACGTATCTGTAGTGTGTCGTGACCATATGTCAATGAATGGAGCTACAGCGAATTTATGAAATCGCTTCAATCATTTGTAATAGCCCTGTACCTAAGCAACATGCACCATGTTACCGGCCCACAATTGTTCGTGACTGGTTTGAAGAGCGTTCTGTGCAGTTCGGGCGAATGATTTGGCCATCCAGATCGCCCGTCATGAATCGAAATGGCCACTTATGGGCATAATCGAGAAGTCAGTTCGTGGGTAAAATCCTGCATCGGCAACACTTCCGGAATTATGGACGGCTACTGTCGCAACATGGCTCGGTATTTTTAACGACTTGTTGTATCCGTGCCACGTAGAATTGCTGCACTACGCCGGGAAAAACAAGGTCCGACACGATATTAGGAGATATCCCATGACTTTCGTCACCTGAGTCTACAACATTTCTGATTTTCACTATGGCTTGCATTTCATGACCAATCAGACCTTAATAAACGAATAGCTCTCGTATATCTCAGTTACGAAGTCCACATTGGACTCTTCCCACCGATATGACTGCAACACTTCTGTTCCTGTTCACCTACGACCCTGGATTAGCTTGGATTAATCCATATTTAAAATGACTGCTTGATTAGCACCTGCAGTTAGTCTCGAGTGAGCTAAGAAGCCACGCGGTATGGCAGCGCCTCCGTTGGGTGCCATTTGGTAGCAGAAGTTGCGGGCAGATGAGATGTAACACCACAAGTTGACATAGCTGTCTATCTTACTCGTCGAACAAGGACATTATCAAGGGTAGAGGCGTTGATACATGGTATTAGGGGCCAGGGGAGAGGGGGTAGACATTTTTCTAGTGTGTTTACATGCCCTCCTAACATTCCGCAAGCATCCAAAAGAGAGGGCAGGAAAATGTTAATAAGATATGAAGAGACAGTGCACAGGCACTATCGCGTCGGAGAGCGACGTGCTCATATACACACGGCGGTTGTATCGCGTACGCAAGTTATAAAAGAGCAGTGCATTGGCAGAGTTATCATTTGAACTCAGGTAATTCACGCGAAAAGGTTTACATTGTGATTATGGCCGTACGACGGGAATTAACCGACTTTGAACGCAGAATGGTAGTTTGAGCTACACGCAGCGAACATTCTATTTCGGAACGGAATTCGATATTCCGAGATCCACGGTGTCAAGTGTGCGCCGAGAATAGCAAAACTGAGACATTACCTGACGCCACGGGCAACGAAGTGGCCGACGGCCTTCACTTAACGACCGAGAGCAGCATATTTTGCGTGGAGTTGTCGGTGCTAATAGACAAGCAACAATGCGTGACATAACCGCAGAAATCAATGTGGGACGTACAACGAACGTATCCGTCGAAATTTGGCATTAATGGGCTATGGCAGCAGACGATTGACGCGAGTGCTTTTGCTGAAGCAACACACCCTTTTGCAGCGCTTGTCCTGGGCTCGTCACCATATCGGTTGGACCCTAGACGACTGTAAAACCGTGGTCCTGAACTTAGTTGTTAAAAGCTGATGCAGACCCCAAGAAGCCATGGACCCAAGTTGTCAAGAAGGCGCTGTGTAAACTGGTGATGGCTCCACAACAGTGTGGGCTATGTTTAAGTGGAACGGAACGAGTGCTCTGGTCCCACTGAACCGATCATTGACTGTAATTGGTTATGTTGTGCTACTTTGAGACAATCTGAAGCCATTCGTGGACTTCATGTTCCTATACAACGATGGAATTGTTATGGATGACGATGTGCCATGTCACCGGGCCACAAGTGTTCGCGGTTGGATTGAAGAACATTCTGGACGACTCGAGCGAATGATTTGCTAACCCAGATCACCCGACACGAATCCCATCGATCATTTATCGGACATAATCACAGTAATCAGGTCGTGCACAAATTTTTGCACCGGCAACACTTTCGCAATTACGGACGGATACAGAGGCCGCATGGCTCAACATTTCTTCATTGGACTTCCAACGACTTGCTGTGATCATGCCACGTCGAGCTGCTGCACTGCGCCGGGCAAAATGGTCTCCGACACAGCATTAGGAGCTATCCCACGACTTTTGTTATCTTTGTGCGTTATGGACCGTTTTCACGCCGTGGGACGCGTGCAGAATAGAGATTAGTGACTGCGAAATCAATCCCAAAGCCATTCGCGTTGCCATAGATCCGTTTTGTTCTCGGAGCCCCCCCCCCCCCCTTCACCAAGCATTCATTGCGGCGCCTGCAGTTCTGAGTTGTGGCATCCAGAGGCAGTGCGCCTGGCCGACCACTGCTTGCGGCTTTCCGTCGACCTAATCGGTCTGATTTTCAGAGTCGAGGGCGCCGGTCGGACGCCGCAGATGGACCCGCCTGTGGCCTGCCAGCTCTAACGTAATGGAATGCCTAATGAGCTTCGCGAGAGCCAGGCGCGTGCAATTACTCTGCTCTAAAGGTTGGCAGGCTGGCCGCACTGGAGGACGCGATTGCGTATTTGCGGCGCTGGCCTCTGCTGTGTCGACGCTACCGGCCTGGAATTGGACGCCACGGCATTGCACTGCACGTCCATTAGTGTGTAGAAAGGGCTCATCATCGAGTGCTAAATGACTTTCAAGTAAATTGCGCGGCCTCATTTGACTTAAAATTTTAATCTGACACTCCTATTTTTTGAGGAATATTTACTATCGTCCGCCCCTTGACTTTCTGTCCTCTGAGTTTGACGGGAACCAGGGTATCTGGAAAAAGTCATATTGCAGAAATGTCAGCAACTGATGACGAAATAAGGCCTTATTAATTACTAATTTACATCGACCCATCCTCCTCATCATCATCACCACCACCACCATCAACATCCATCAATTATTTACTCCAGTCGTTCATGACAACGTTCTTACTTATGGTGTCAAATAAAATAAACACAGCGCGTCATTGAAACTGCTGTCAATACCACAATATCTCTGTGTCAGAAACTCAGTAGACCGGGTGTCCCTGCAAACAGTTAGCAACCACGTTTTCTTTACTATGTCCGCAGATATTTGTAATTTTGTTTCTGCAATGTGTAACTTGAGGCACCCCACAAAATACTGCTTCTCGCATTTTTCAGGCGTTTCCCAGTGTTCACGAAAATCGTCGAATTGTTTACAGTTAATAAATGATTATGAAGCAGAATTTTACGTGGCTATTCGACAGAGTAGTCCCAAACAGTCTATTCTGATATTCGTTCTATCGCTGTGTATTAACAGGTACAGTACTGCAGCAGCGGCTGCACCGCCCTGGCCCGAGATGCCGACTACCGCCATGCTGCAGCGCTGCTCAGTCGCTCCTGCAGTACTGGTTATTCTTCGTGTTTTATTGTCCATGTTAATACATATCGATGAAACAAAACATCAAAATAGACTAATCTGGTACCGCTCTATCGAATGGTCGTGTAAAATTCCCCTTTAATAATAATTTTGTATGTATATGGAAACAGACCGACGCTTTCCGTCGACACTGCGCATCGAATGAAGGAGCTGATGAGCCGTCTTTGTTTGAGCCGACTCCAGCTATACAATGCAAAAATGAAATAGTAAGTATCTGCCGAAACTCCAGGCAAAATGCGCCTGATGGCCGTTAGGAGCGACATCCTGTACAATGTGCCATTGTTGGCCGATATGGGGAAGACGCATGTTTACATACCTTTGACCGTTTTCCATCGGTAACTAAGAATATTCTATCGTGTTTATGAAGTGATATGGTACAAAGCCATAAAACGAGGGAGGCGTCTGAGCTCAACGTAGCTATCGGAAAGAGAAGGGAAGTTGTTTTCAACAATACATGTGCGTTCTCACTCCTTGAAACATTGCGACTAAAATTCGAGGGAAAGGATGTCAATGACAAGATTCTCTGAAGAGACAACCTCTGTGTAAGTAAGGGAGAGCAACATGTCTTGTTGAACGGAATGAACTATCTACTGATCAGAGAATATGGATTGACAGTAAAACAAAGAGAGATGAAACGATTGAGATATAACAGAAGTGGAATTACCAACAGACGTAATATGAAAACTGGGGACTGGATGGTAGACAAAATGATGTAGTAGTGTTACTCGGGAAGTGAAATAAGCAAATCAGTATCGGCAAAGAGACCATGCCTTGTCAAAGAAATACTAGTAGCAATCAGAGGTCTTAATTTGAGAAAGTAATTTCTAAGAATGTTTAAGGGACGGTCTGAGAACGAAACCAATTCAAAAAGGTAATGAAACTGTTTATTATTTCAAAAGTAATCGCCATAACAATACATACATCCCACTGTGGCACAAGACGGTCAGTGCTAAGGTATGTTGGCAGACGTCATGATTCTGTTGTGGGATAATGCCTGCCCAAATCTTGCTAACGTTGCTTCGACTATACTGTACAAGTTTCGCTGGGAAGCACATACGCATCCTCCATACAATCCCGATCTCCTCCCATGCGATTTCCATGTTTATGGAAACAGAAGAAAGACATTCGTGGCCGTCCACTTGCTTTGCACGAGGAGGTGCACGATTGGGTTCCGCGAGGTGCTTCTGTAGGTAACAACAAACATTTTTCCATGATCCTCTTGTGTCACAGTGGGGTAATTTTATTAACAGTTACGACCACTACTTTTGAAATGATAAACGGTTTACTTACTTTTTTCCATCTGTCTCATTTTCATTACACTGCCCCTTATACACTACTGGCCATTAAAATTGCTACACCAAGAAGAAATGCGGATGATAAACCGGCATTCATTGGACAAATATATTACACTAAAACTGACATGTCATTACATTTTCACACAATTTGGGTGCATAGATCCTGAGAAACCAGTACCCAGAACAACCACCTCTGGCCGTAATAACGGCCTTGTTACGCCTGGGCATTGAGTCAAACAGAGCTTGGATGGCTTGTACAGGTACAGCTGTCCATGCAGCTTCAACACGATACCACAGTTCATAAAGAGTAGTGACTGGCGTATTGTGACGAGCCAGTTGCTCGACCACCATTGACCTGACGTTTTCAATCGGTGAGAGATCTGGAGAATGCGCTGGCCAGGGCAGCATTAGAACATTTCCTGTATCCAGAAAGGCCCGTTCAGGACCTGCAACATGCGGTCGTGCATTAGCCTGCTGAAATGTAAGGTTTCGCAGGGATCGAATGAAGGGTAGAGCCACGGGTCGTAACACATCTGAAATGTAACGTCCACTGTTCGAAGTGCCATCAATGCGAACAAGAGGTGACCGAGACGTGAAACCAATGGCACCCCATACCATAACGCCGGGTGATAACGCCAGTATGGCGGTGACGAATACACCCTTCCAATGTGTGTTCACCACGATGTCGCCAAACACGGATGCGACCATCATGATGCTGTAAACAGAACCTGGAATCATCCGAAAAAATAACGTTTTGCCATTCATGCACCCAGGTTCGTCGTTGATTACACCATCGCAGGCGCTCCTGTCTGTGATGCAGCGTCAAGTGTAACCGGAGCGATGGTCTCCGAGCTGATAGTCCATGCTGCTGCAAACGTTGTCGAACTGTTCGTGCAGATGGTTGTTGTCTTGCAAACGTCCCCATCTGTTGACTCAGGGATCGAGACGTGGCTGCACGATCCGTTACAGCGATGCGGATAAGATGCCTAGCCATGCGGATAAGATGTCTATCATCTCGACTGCTAGTGATACGAGGCCGTTGGGATCCAGCACGGCGTTCCGTATTACCCTCCTGAACCCACCGATTCCATATTCTGCTAACAGTCATTGGATCTCGACCAACGCGAGCAGCAATGTCGCGATACGATAAATCGGAATCGTGATAGGCTACAATCCGATCTTTATCAAAGTCGGAAACGTGATGGTACGCATTTCTCCTCCTCACACGAGGCATCACAACAACGTTTCACCAGGCAACGCCGGTCAACTACTGTTTGTGTTTGAGAAATCGGTTGGAAACTTTTCGCATGTCGGCACGTTGTAGGTGTCGCTACCAGCGTCAACCTTGTGTGAATGCTCTGAAAAGCTAATCATTTGCATATCACAGCACCTTCTTCCTGTCGGTTAAATTTCGCGTCTGTAGGACGTTATCTTCGTGATGTAGCAATTTTAATGGCCAGTAGTGTATTTTCATACAATGACCAGTAAGTTGCTCGGAGCAGCAGCGGTCGTTTAACATGTAGACACGACAAACTTTTAAACGTAAAACAGGATTAATTACACAATTAGTCTTGATCACACTATAAAATGAGAACGGAGTTAACCTTTTTCTACAGTTTTAAATATGGCTGTCTCTCAGCAGCCGCATAAAAGTTTCAGCATAGGAATCACACAGCCAAGGGGTTGCAAGTAACTGTGTGGTGCATTGGCCTAGGTTTCGAATGTCTTCATCACAATGAAATTTTAAGAAACCGTTAAGTTGCGTTGCTAGAAAGCAATTGTCAACCATTCGAGCAGATATGCTCAAGTGAAAAATTAAAATTAACCACGTGCCAGTCTTTGGCACGTATGCCTTGCAACGAACAACTTTACGCTTTCTTAAAATTTCATTTTGATGAAGACATCCTTAGAGATGTCGAAACCTAGATCAATGTACCAAACAGTTATTTGCAACCGGTTGTCTGTGTGGTTTCTGTGCAGTAACCTTTTATTTTTATTTTACTATCGTAACTCGAGGCTTCAGTTTAAATGAGTTTCAAAGCTCAGTTACCGTGTCATCATTCCAAAATAGGATGATCTCGTAAGTAAGAAATTAGCAACCAGAACTCGTATCTAGATCACCCATACGTCTGCTAACTGAATAATGAATTTAAAACTGCCCGGGGAGTGAATTAGCACCAGAGATACATCATCGCTCTCGCCACGAGTCGCGATTTTAATTAACAGATATAATTTCGCGATGAAAATAATTTCGTAATAAAATTTCAATAAATAAAATCAACAGCAGTGAAACAGATACAACAACGAGGGAAAAGAACTTATGACCAAAATAAGAAGACGTACAGTCTCTTGACCGAACTGTACGCAACCATCCTTCAGTTTCTTGCGGACTGTAAATTTTTCGTCACCAGGATTCGAGGCGGCTGCAGCCAAGAATTACGCCTGAAGTTCGTTAGTGAGCGAGAGAGATCATATCACGAAATTAAGAGAAGTAAACAGAATTTGACAGACTGTATGAGCATAGGTTTTACAAAAACACAAGTCTGTCTCTCTCTCTCTCTCTCTCTCTCTCTCTCTCTCTCTCTCTCTCTCTCGTTCAGTGGTATGACTCTCGTGTAATCCAACCTTCATAAATTCGGCTTCGCCATTGTAAAAAATCTCAAAAATCCGTCACGGTACTCGCTTTTAATGGACGTCGGCCCCGCTAATTCCGTTTGTCCTTTTTGCGTTTAAAATTACATTAGCTTTTGCGAGAGTGAACGTCGAACGGCGGCATATAACTGCGGCTGCGTGGCGCCCGTTCGTTCCGGTACGGTGCGGCACCATTAGCCGGCGGCCTTCCCTCCTGAGGAGTCTGCAACCAGCCAGCCAGCGTGGCGCCGCCAACTATGCGCACGTCCGCCTCGGGCATCCAAATTAAGCGGCCGCCTGCTGGCTGCGAGAAATATCGGCGGTTCTCGCCCTGGGCTTTAATTAGAGCAGCCCGCCCCGCGCACGTGTATGCTTTTAATATTCCCGAATTATAATGCGCGCTGCAGAAACTGCGTAAAGTACCCTTTGAAGTCCATACTGGGGCCAGCACGCGTGCGCGCGAACATACGCACCCCGCAGTTTCCCTCTCCTATGTTCCTTCACAGAGTGTTCAGCGATAAAACCGAGTTGCGCGCCTGCTAAATGTAGGTGAGAATTCCTAGACGACATCGAATGCGTTTTGCAATTGTAATAGGTGTAGCCCAACACATAGATGAAAATTAAGGCCTGTCCGGCCTTTTATAGAGCCCATACCACTGTCATTTTATGCAAGCCGTAATGTTACATCTCAACGTCAAAAGTCACGAGCAAAATTCTCATATTCTCTCTCTCGCTACGCGTAATGTATTAATCCTACATAAATAATGAACAACACCTTTTTTGTAGGATATTTAATGTAGTTAAATTTTGTACCGCGACACTAGGAAACGTAGCTTTCGACTTATTCAAGGAAAACGTACAGAAGTTACCTCCAAATGTACCTCCATTCCCGCACTCAGTCCCCATCGGACAGGATTTCTAGTATGTTGTTTACGGCACTCCCTCCTACTACCGTACAAAAATTTGCGACTGCGCGAATTAGGCTCCACATTCGACCTTCTGTGGTCTTCACTGATCGATCTTGTTACGCTACCGGCTTAGTCGAGAACTTACAAACTGTAAAACTGACGTTTGTGTAAATTTTACCTAAGAATTTTCCGAATTTTAAGAGCGTATAATAAACAGTTGCATCGTTCCCAGAATGAGATTTTCACTCTGCAGCGGAGTGTGCGCTGATATGAAACTTACTGGCAGATTAAAACTGTGTCCCCGACCGAGACTCGAACTCGGGACCTTTGCCGTTCGCGGGCAAGTGCTCTACCATCTGAGCTACCGAAGCACAACCCACGCCCGGCACTCACAGCATTACTTCTGCCAGTATCTCGTCTCCTACCTTCCAAACTTTACAGAATCTCTGCTGCGAACTTTGCAGAACTAGCACTCCTGAAAGAAAGGATATAGCGAAGACATGGCTTAGCCACAGCCTGGGGGATGTTTCCAGAACGAGATTTTCACTCTGCAGCGGAGTGTGCGCTGATATGAAACTTCCTTGCAGATTAAAACTGTGTGCCCGACCGAGACTCAAACTCGGGACCTTTGTCTTTCGCGGGCAAGTCCTCTACCAACTGAGCTACCGAAGCACGACCCATGCCCGGTACTCACAGCTTTACTTCTGCCAGTATTTCGTCTCCTACCTTCCAAACTTTACAGAAGCTCTCCTGCGAACCTTGCAGAACTAGCACTCCTGAAAGAAAGGATTTAGCGGAGTGGTGAAGGATGAGTGTGTGTGTGGGGCGGGCGGGGGGGGGGGGGTGATAGCTCGTCAGAAAGTCACTTTTTACTTCGTTCTCGAATAATTCGAAAACTACGGCCTCCGGCGAAAATGTGGCACAGTACAAAACTTCACTGCAGTGAATTTCCTAAGAAAAAGATCTTGTTCATTTTTTTTCTGTGGGATTAGTAGAGTGTGCGTAGCAAGCGAGAGAGTATGATTATCTCGCGCGTGGAATTTGAATGCCAGGTATAACATAGCACGTTGCATAAAACGACAGCGGTAGGGGCAGCTGAATCATCCTGTATAGCCCTTTTTTTTATCAGACCGTGTCATAATCAGAGCTACAGTCAAGTCTTCCCTCGGATTTCGAACCTTTCCTCTAGCTCTGGCTCATATGCGGAGCCGAAGAGGGGAGTCGCGGGAGGAGGGGAATCGCGGGAGGTCATGATACCCTGGAAAAACCATTTTCGTACACTATCAAATCAAATGTGGACACCGCTATCTCGAAGCAGGGACACTGCAACCCTTCTGATTTGTCCAAGTCGACTGTTGGAAACTTGATTGTAAAATGGAAAGCAACAACCTCAGCTAAAGCCAGAACAGGCAGACCTCGTGTACAGATAGACAGGGACCACTGCGGAGGTTGGTTGTGAAAAAATCAGATGAAATAAGCCCAAGGAATCCCTCGTGAGTTCAAAAGAACGGAACATAATGATGGAGGAGCTCCTCAAAGCCACATATGCTAAGCGACGTTTAAGTTGGTGTAAATAACAACGCCACTGGACAGTACATACCTGAAAGCGAGTGATTTTTAGTGGAGATTCACTCCGTATCCAGTGCCACTCCAGTGGAAGGGTTTGGGTTTAGTTAACTGTAAAACGTTATATAAGTGCCAACATTAAAGTACAGAGGAGATAGTGTCACAGTTTTATGTGGCAGGGATGTGATCCTCTTATTGCACTTAAGAAAACGCTGAATGCATATTTCACAGCTTTGTGTGCTGTGTACGATATAGGAATAATTTGCAGGTGATGATTTTTGTGTCAAGATGACAATCCACACTGTTATAAAGTAGCATCTGTGAGACAATAGTTTGTGGACAGTAACATTCCTGAGATGTACTAGCCTGCCCAGAGCCCCAGTGCAAAACACTTGGGGTCGACTTCGGTCCAGATGTCAGCGTCACTTATCATTCGCTTCTACTTTTTTTTTTTTTTTTTTTTTTTTTTTTTGGGAATAATGGCCTCAGACATTCAGACACTGCACTGAAAGTGTCCCAGCAGAGTAAAAGCCGTTTTAAAGGCGAAAGGCGGACGCGTCCTATCTTAATGCCCCCTAATATGTGTCCGAATACTTTTGATCGACTTGTATATAAGTACATTTTTATATGTATCAGTCTCCAAATTTCTGAGCTAACTTTTCGCAAATAAATTAACATGGAAACTAAGCATATCAAAAACGCCAAAGTATTTTAGAAACTACTACATTTGATATAGGGTAATTTGCCTGTTTCTAGCCAACATATATGACCTTGGCTGCTGCCCTCCTGTGTAACATGACAGTCAGGGAAAATACCCATTCACAAGCTGACTGCAGCTGCTGCCAACCACGAATGCGTTGGAGGTGCAGACCATCATCCCCCCCCCCCCCCCCCCCCCCACGTACGCGATTAAGAAAAATTGAGAGAAAGACTGACCACCCAAATGTAGTTTTTCTTTAATTCGTGGTTTAAGCTTCGAGTCTTTCAGCTTTTACAAATGCTGGCCTCATCCTATCGTGGACACTTTTATTGCTCCCCTGCTTGCCGCTTCATAAGATGATGCCAGTTCGTCAAGATGTATGTTACCCACTTCCAGCATGTTATCGTACCGAATGCTACAGCATTTCTTTACTTTGCATACTGAATCTGCTATACTTCCTGCTCTTGTACTTGAATAAGCTCTACATTCCCTGAAATTCTCCTTCTGTAAATTCTGTTCTGCCTAAAGCTATATGCAAGAACTGAACATTTACTTTCATAAATAAGTACAGTTATTTTGCTCTTATTTTTTTATGTGCTCTTGTATGTTACCCATGATGTCGTACATATCTACATATAAGCAGGCTTGATTTATGCGAGCGGGATAATCATAAAGTATTAATTATCGCCTCGAAAAATTGAAGTAGAAATGGACTGCAACATATTGTTTTGGCCCTACTACCGCGTGATACTGTACTGTGGAGCGGGGATTTCAGTGTGTACCAGACCTGCACATATGTACCTGCAAACATACGAGAAGTCATTTCTGTAGCTTTATTTTTTCGAAGTAATAGTTAAAAGTTTACGATTAACCATGGAACTGTGTCCAGACCACTTAGAGAGCTCAAATAGCTGAAGGATGACACTTGCTCCAGAATAATGACGTCCACAGTGACTTTAGTTCGGGTAGGATCTATACGCCAGAAATCCATCACTTAAGTTGGAAATACTGCAGTCAACGAGGCAGTGCTTACATTGGTGATGCAACTGGTGAATTTCAGACTATTTTAAGAGGCAAGTACGTAATACATTCTAGGGTGAGTAGATCGTGTTTCGGACAGACACCACAGACTCTTTCGTGGGCAACATCACAGGATCTCACGAAATTTGGAAATTTGTGGTAAGGTCGTATGGGACCAAACTGCTGAGGACATCGGTCCCTACTACTTAATCTAACTTAAACTAATTTACGCTATGGACAACACACACACCCATACCCGAGAGAGGACTCGAACCTAAGACGGAGAGAGCCGCATGGACCGTGAAAAGGCGCCTCAGACCGAGCGGCTACCCCGCGCAGCAGGATCTTACAAGAGAGAGGCAACTGTGTATCACTGATTTCCGTTAACACATCCATGTCAGCGGTGAGAATTGTGTTTCTCGCAGCGGAGCAGTGGTCGTAATCAAATGAGCTAGGTTACCATTTTAATATAAAAATCTTTTACTTTGAAAGTGACGCAAGTTAATTCTTTTAAAACAATTATGGATCACGTAAAATAATTTAGATATTACATGTTATATGATATCTCATTTGTTCAGAAAGCTCTCTCCGGGAAGGATCTCACAAAATTGTATTCACTGTCGTCCATTGCGCCTGACAGATAGGTTTTATATCATACGTTACTATATCACTCGTAGCGTAGTTGGTAGTCGAGCGTGACTCACCGGTGGTACAGGCCGGCATGAAAGGGTTACATAGCGCACACATGGATACATATGTTATAAAATGACCTCAATATTACAAACAGCCTGTGGCGGAATGCCGGCCGAAGTGGCCGTGCGGTTGAAGGCGCTGCAGTCTGGAACCGCAAGACCGCTACGGTCGCAGGTTCGAATCCTACCTCGGGCATGGATGTTTGTGATGTCCTTAGGTTAGTTAGGTTTAACTAGTTCTAAGTTCTAGGGGACTAATGACCTCAGCAGTTGAGTCCCATAGTGCTCAGAGCCATTTGAACCATTTTTGTGGCGGAATTTCGATAGTTGATTTTAAATTGAACATGGCGCGGAATCGGCTCCTTACCTCGCTGATATTGATAGATAATCTCCTGTGCAGTGAACAGCACTGTCGGACTGGAAAGGAGTGCTGATCACTCTTGTGTACAAAAAAGGCAAAACATGAGCAGAATTACAGACAGATGTCGGAAACGTCCACCTATTGCAGGGTTGTAAAGCGTACTCTGAACCAAACGTTATTACGTTCCCGGAGAGACAGAAGCTTCTCTCAAGGCGCACAAGACAGCTTGCAAAAGATGCGGTTGAGGAGGCAGGTTCCGTCTTCCTGGATTTCCGACAGGCGTTCGACACAGTATCACAGAGATGACCACTATTCAAAATACGCGAAGTACTTCTGGAAGTACGTGATTGGCTCGAGGAATGTTTGACTAACAGAACCCAGTACGTCATAATGGATGGCGGATGTTCCACAGAATCGAATACCGGCTGTGCCTCAAGGCAGCGTAATAAGGCATCTGATGTTCTAGTTACACACAACCGATTTAACAGATAAGATCAGCGTAACCGTAAGTTCGTGCGCTGACGATGCTGTTGTGTACACGGAAGTATCGTCGTCGGATGGTCACAAGGGAATTGTGGAAAGACTGGTGAAAAATTTCCACTTACTGCAATGAATGGCAGATATTGCCTATAAGTCTATAACAAAGAAAAAGCATGAATATTATCTTGATTGCAACATTAGAAGCAAACATGTTGTGCACATCAATTGTATTATGCAAGTCCTGTCAATCTTATGTTTTATATATATCAGGCCTCTTGCGCCTCTTATAGTATTTCAGCGTAATCCAGGATTTACAGGATTTAACTTCGTGTGGGTCCGTACTGGCGCTACTACCGAGCATTTAAATAGTTTTATTCATGGACTCATTCCTACTTTGTGTGCCCTCCCATGTACAATTCTAATTATACTTTGTATCCACTCCTTTCCTATTTTGATATAAAAAGTATCTACGAGATAAATGTCCCTAGGCTACAATTTCATTAATATTATATAGCAGTTCGGTTTTAGATAACTTTATTGGGGATTTTAATTTACGCGCCCTTGCATCGGCGCTATCATTTGACCTACGCAACAGTGTCTACCTTAAGTGACTATTTGCACCTAGTGTTTATCTTCTGTTTTTATCTGTTTTCTGTTTTTTGATTAAAAAAAAGCTCCCTACGACTTTACGTCCCCAATTACCATCGCGTAAATTTAACTTATCGTATTTCAGCATTCAAATGTGTGAAATCTTATGGGGTATTTCAGCACTCAAATACTTTACTAAGAAAATTCTTTCTTTCAACATTATATGATTAGCTATTTATAAAAGTTTGTAAAGAATATTCTTAAAAACAACGCTTCATAATTCACGGTAAACTGACGCCGTGTAATGTGGAAAACGCGTACTTGCCACAGGCCGGATATGCCTTAGCGTTCAGTAATGTGTATGTGGTCGCAAGATGTATAACGACGCTTCTCGCATGTCTACCATTTGACGGTCTGTACAGGCCTTGTCCTGCCTTGTATTCAGTGGATCGCATTACGAGTCCCGGCAAGGTAATTTCTTCACATCTTTTTTCCGTTTTTCCTCCTTCACTTCGGGGACTATTACTTCCACAAAAATGTCCAGTTGCAGAGCGTGTGTGTGTGTGTGTGTGCGTGTGTGTGTGTGTGGTTTTTTTTTTTTTTTACAATTCGTTCTGTTTCTTTCACAGTTATTGGAAGTTATGCTTTTAATACATGATGGAAGCACAAATATACCTCAACTATTTTTCTTGCGTATGAAAAAGGCAATTTATTTTTGCGGATGTGTTATTGTCGATATCCATAACTTGCTTATCAACGTGTACCAGTAAATCTACTTTTTAATTTTCCTAATTTCGTCCAATCCCATGGTCGGGTCAAGCATTTGTAATTCGATTGCATTTTAATGAAGATCAATCGGAAATGCCTCGAATGAAGTGAAACGCGCTTCATTTACGAAAAAATAAGCAGCAATTTCAACATCGGAACCGAGACTGTTTTCTTCTCCTCATTCTACTTACTGGTTCCTGTACCACCACGCTATAGAATGAAAAACTGCGTATCGTCTCTAACGAAAATCGCGTCTAAGATGCTAGTGTGACCAATTCTAGAATGTTGTTCCAATGTTTGCAGATCTTATAAAGTAGGCGTAGCAACAGACGACCAATTCAGAGTCTCGCTGGTAGGATCGTAATAGGTCGGTATAGTCTCCATTAAAGTCGAACAGAAATGCTGTAGGAACCTCTATGGAAATGGCGCAGTTCTGACGAAATTCTTCTGAGTGAATTTAGAGAATCCATATTGGACGTAGACTATGTGACCATTAAGATGCCACCTCGCTTACCTCACCATGGATCTGGAACCTTGGACAAACCAACGATACAGATACGAGGGGCGTTCAATAAGTAACCCAACACATATTTTTTCTGGAAGTAGGCTGATTTTATCCAGGATTTCAATACATCAGATTATTCTCCGTCTTTCGGCTACAAAACCCTATTTGTCGACCCAATCTCCGTTCAATGCGACAGCTTTAAACCATCTTAGCAGGAGGGTCTGTATGCGGGCATGGTACCACTCTACTGGCAGACGTCGCAGACAACGTCTTGCTGCATCAGTAACCATCACATCATTCACGTACTGCTTCCTGCGGAGTGGATACTTCATTGGGCGAAACAGATGTTCCTTTATTGTTCTTTATTGTCTTCTGTTAGGCGGTGAGGAACGCGCGGGCACACACCTTTGAGAACCCTAACTGGTGGATGTGTCAGCGTGGCCAATAGGCACCTCCCGTAGAGCAGCGAGGTGTTCTGATTGTAATCCGCCGATCAGCGCGAATGAGAGTGTCCGCACGTTCCAACACTGCAGGAGTCACAGCTGTACACAACCTGCCGACACGCGGGAGATCGGACAGGTCTGTGCGACCTGGCTGCAGTGGTGACAGACGTCTCGCCGAACGACTCGCCGTGGTTTTGTTCGCTTCCTGGTCTCTGTAGACATTCTGCAATCGTTTATGGATACCTCCAATGTTCTTGTTTTGCGCCAGAAGGAACTCAATGAGACCCCTCTGTTTGGGACGCACCTCCCTTTCAGACGCCATTTTGAAGGCTACTACAGTAGTACAAGTTTATATGCCAACTAGCTCTGCAGATGACGAAGAAATTGAAGAAATGTATGATGAAATAAAAGAAATTATTCAGATAGTGAAGGGTGACGAAAATTTAATAGTCATCGGTGACTGGAATTCGGTAGTAGGAAAAGGGAGAGAAGGAAACGTAGTAGGTGAATATGGATTGGGGCTAAGAAATGAAAGAGGAAGCCGTCTGGTGGAATTTTGCACAGAGCATAACTTAATCATAGCTAACACTTGGTTCAAGAATCATAAAAGAAGGTTGTATACTTGGAAGAATCCTGGAGATACTAAAAGGTATCACATAGATTATATAATGGTAAGACAGAGATTTAGGAACCAGGTTTTAAATTGTAAGACATATCCAGGGGCAGATGTGAACTCTGACCACAATCTATTGGTTATGACCTGTAGATTAAAACTGAAGAAACTGCAAAAAGGTGGGAATTTAAGGAGATGGGACCTGGATAAACTGACTAAACCAGAGGTTGTACAGAGTTTCAGGGAGAGCGTAAGGGAACAATTGACAGGACTGGGGGAAAGATATAGAGTAGAAGAAGAATGCGTAGCTTTGAGGGATGAAGTAGTGAAGGCAGCAGAGGATCAAGTAGGTAAAAAGACGAGGGCTAGTAGAAATCCCTGGGTAACAGAAGAAATATTGAATTTAATTGATGAAAGGAGATAATATAAAAATGCAGTAAATGAAGCAGGCAAAAATGAATACAAACGTCTCAAAAATGAGATCGACATGAAGTGCAAAATGGCTAAGCAGGGATGGCTACAGGACAAATGTAAGGATGTAGAGGCTGATCTCACTAGGGGTAAGATAGATACTGCCTACAGGAAAATTAAAGAGACCTTTGGAGAAAAGAGAACGACTTGTATGAATATCAAGAGCTCAGATGGAAACCCAGTTCTAAGCAAAGAAGGGAAAGCAGAAAGGTGGAAGGAGTGTATAGAGGGTCTATACAGGGGCGATGTTCTTGAGGACAATATTATGTAAATGGAAGAGGGGGAAAAAAAGATGAAATGGGAGATACGATACTGCGTGAAGAGTTTGACAGAGCACTGAAAGACCTGAGTCGAAACAAGGCCCCCGGAGTAGACAACATTCCATTGGAACGACTGACGGCCTTGGGAAGGCCGGTCCTGACAAAACTCTACCATCTGGTGAGCAACATGTATGAAACAGGCGAAATACCCTCAAACTTCAAGAAGAATATAATAATTCAAATCCCAAAGAAAGCAGGTGTACACAGATGTGAAAATTACCGAACTATCAGTTTAATAAGTCACAGCTGCAAAATACTAACGCGAATTCATTACAGACGAATGGAAAAACTAGTAGAAGCCAACCTCGGGGAAGATCAGTTTGGATTCCGTAGAAATGTTGGAACACGTGAGGCACTACTGACCCTACCACTTATCTTAGAGGCTAGATTAAGGAAGGGCAAACCTACGTTTCTAGCATTTGTAGACTTAGAGAAAGCTTTTGACAATGTTGACTGGAATACTCCCTTTCAAATTCTGAAGGTGGCAGGGGTAAAATACAGGGAGCGAAAGGCTATTTACAATTTGTACGGAAACCAGATGGCAGTTATAAGAGTCGAGGGACATGAAAGGGAAGCAGTGGTTGGGAAGAGAGAGAGACAGGGTTGTAGCCTCTCCCCGATGTTATTCAATCTGTATATTGAGCAAGCAGTGAACGAAACAAAAGAAAAATACGGAGTAGGTATTAAAATCCATGGAGAAGAAATAAAAACTTTCAGGTTCGCTGATGACATCGTAATTCTGTCAAAGACAGCAAAGGACTTGGAAGAGCAGTTGAACGGAATGGATAGTGTCTTGAAAGGAGGATATAAGATGAACATCAACAAAAACAAAACGAGGATAACGGAATGTCGTGGAATTAACTCGGGTGATGCTGAGGGAATTAGATTAGGAAATGAGACACTTAAAGTAGTAAAGGAGTTTTGCTATTTGGGGAGCAAAATAACTGATGATAGTCGAAGTAGAGAGGATATAAAATGTAGACTGGCAATGGCAAGGAAAGCGTTTCTGAAGAAGAGAAATTTGTTAACATCGAGTATAGATTTAAGTGTCAGGAAGTCATTTCTGACAGTATTTGTATGGAGTGTGGCCATGTATGGAAGTGAAACATGGACGATAAATAGTTTGGACAAGAAGAGAATAGAAGCTTTCGAAATGTGGTGCTACAGAAGAATGCTAAAGATTAGGTGGGTAGATCACATAACTAATGAGGAAGTATTGAATACGATTGGGGAGAAGAGACGTTTGTGGCACAACTTGACCAGAAGAAGGGATCGGTTGGTAGGACATGTTTTGAGGCATCAAGGGATCTCAAATTTAGCATTGGAGGGCAGCGTGGAGGTTAAAAATCATAGAGGGAGACCAAGATATGAATACACTAAGCAGATTCAGAAGGATGTAGGTTGCAGTAGGTACTGGGAGATGAAGAAGCTTGCACAGGATAGAGTAGCATGGAGAGCTGCATCAAACCAGTCTCAGGACTGAAGACCACAGCAACAACAACATTTGAAGGCTACGCGTAGCGCCGTCAGTTCATTAAACTGTAGAGGCTGAAGTGGGAATATTCCTCGTAAATCCACCGCAGTTGCTGGCCTGAGAACCACTTTGGAGCTCGACCTTTATAAACTAAACAGGTGGAAGTGAAGCGCACAGCATCAGCGATTTGTGCCGACGCAGGTACGCGACGGCTGTTGTAGCGGGACACAGCTCCTGAGACGCCTCTGCCAGCCCCCGGTGCCCCTCTGTCTGCCCCCGGGTCTCCGCGACACGAGCGCCCGCCCCTTCGCCGGCGCCGCCGCAGCTGGCCCGTGAAATGGGCGTCGCGACGCCTGACGCCTCCGCCTGCGGTCGGCGATAGCGCGCCGCCCTATTTTTCGCGGCGCCTCGCAGGGCTTAGCGCCTGATCCCCGGGAAGCGGGTGCCGCTAAGTGAAATCCCACGCTGCGGCGACCGCGGTCGGCCGTGTACGCGGTGCTGGTGCGCCTGCAGTCACCACCCCCCGTGTGGGCCTCCCCCTCCCGTCTCCCAGGTCCCTCCACAGCGGACACAATACGGACGTCTTGTCTTGTTATAGCCTCTACAGCAACAAGAAAAACTGAGACCTTCAACTCGACGTTCACTTCAGTGAACTCACTTCTGCCAAAAAAGACGCACAAACCGCCTCGCCAAGGAATCTAAAATCGTGAATGTCACTAGCCATTTAATGACAATGATCATCATCATGATGAACCGCACACAACACCTACGACTGTAGCACCCTTACGAAAATCTTTGAAAAATGAAAGAGATTAAAAGGACATAAAAACGTAACGTGAATTAAAACATATCAGGTCCCTAAAAATCAGTATTATAGCCTCTCACACACACACACACACACACACACACACACACACACACACACACACAAAATGAACATTAATGAAACAGACTAACTGCAGGAAATAGAGGAGAAACGGTCCTCTGAATGCGTGTCCGGAAATGGACGGTGTGCGTGCACATACACACACACACGCAAAATGAACATTAATGAAACTGACTAACTGCAGGAAATACAGGAAAAACGGTCCTATGAATGCGTGTCCGGAAATGGACGGTGTGCGTGCAACGACAACGAATCGTCCGGAATACAGTACAGAACTGCATCGTATCAATGTCAGAACGTATCTTCAAAGTGACCCCAGGAGATTGTAGGTGATGGACATAGCACAAGTTGTAATGCAGGGTACACATAATCGTAATCTGCCTTACACCACGTTGGATGGAGGAAGGTGGCAGGGGGGAGGCACTTGCCTGGAGCTTGTACTAGGGTTCGTCTCAATATCGTGTGAAACCCGGTCCTCCAAATCTGGTGTTCGCACGGTCCGCCGGCTCTCTGCACGTTCGTCTGTGTGAAAGGACTCAAGATCAGACAAACGCCCAAAATAGTCTTCAAATGTTGTGTGATGTGGCTGGTGGCTGTGAGGCTACTTGTTTCGGGCCGGCCGCTGTTGTCGAGCGATTCTAGAAACCGCTACTACGGTCGCAGGTTCGAATCTTGCCTCGGGCATGGATGTGTGTGATGTCCTTAGGTTAGTTAGGTTTAAGTAGTTCTAAGTTCTAGGGGACTGAAGATTTTCAAATGTGAGTGAAATCTTATGGGACTTAACTGCTAAGGTCATCAGTCTCTAACCTTACACACCACTTAGCCTTAATTATCCTAAGGACAAACACAAACACTCACGCCAGAGGGAGGACTAGAACCTCCGCCGTAACCAGCCGCACAGTCCATGACTGCAGCGCCCCAGACTGCTCGGCTAATCCCGCGTGGCTGAGGACTGAAAACCTCAGATAGTCCCATAGTGCTTAGAGCCATTTGAACCACTTTTTGAACTTGTTTCGGTATAGTCGTACTCCATCTCGACCGTTTCTATCTGCTTGACTTTACACAAACACAGTCTCGGCTTTTTCCTGACATGAATACCAGACTATTCCGCTGCTTACAGTACGCTGCGTCAATCACACAGCCTGCAACACACGGCACGTGGTAGGAGCAAATGTCACTTGTCAGCGCCATCTACCGTGGCAACGATACATTTTCGGACACATGTTCATGGGACTTCTTTTCCTCCACTTCTAGTAAGGAATCGGGTAAAGGAGATTTTCTATCGCTAAGGAGATGAAATAGGCGATGAAACTCTTTGTGAGAGTATGTCGCTATTAACGGAACTTTGACTCATTGATAGGGAGAGCAGCAATCCCCGACTGTTTGCTGATGACGCGGAAGTGTATGGGACAGTGTCCTCTTTAAGTGAGTGTAGATGGTTCAAATGGCTCTGAGCACTATGGGACTTCTGAGATCATCAGTCCCCTAGAACTTAGAACTACTTAAACCTAATTAACTTAATGACATCACACACACCCATGCCCGAGGCAGAATTCGAACCTGCGACCGTAGTGGTCGCGCGGTTCCGGACTGTAGCGCCTAGAACCGCTCGGCCACCCCGGCCGGCAGTGAGTCTAGAAAGACGTAAGAGAACTTCTGTTTCCTGTGATGAATGGCAGTTTGCCACAAATGCGGAAAACATGTAAATTGATGCAGATGAGTAGAGAAAACAATCCCGTGATGTTGGATTACAGTACGAGTAGTGTGCTGCTAGGCACAGTCACGTCGATTAAATTTCTAGGCGTAAAACTGCAAAGCGACATGAAATGAAACGAGGATGTAAGGTTGATTTCTTACTGTATGGAAGTGCAGCGCAAACGGGAGACAGCGTACAGAACACTTCTGCGATCCATTCCCGAGTGCTGCTCCAGTGTTTGGGATACTTATAAGGTCGCATTGAAGTCAGTCATCGAATAAATTCCGAGGCTCGCTGCTAGATTTGTTAGCGATAAGGTCGATCAATAAGCTAGTATTACCGGGATGCTACGTGAACTCAAATGGGAATCTCTGCAAGATGTTCAAAAAAATGGTTCAAATGGCTCTGAGCACTATGGGACTTAACTTCTGAGGTCATCAGTCCCCTAGAACTTAGAACTACTTAAACCTAACTAACCTAAGGACATTACACACATCCATGCCCGAGGCAGGATTCGAACCTGCGACCGTAACGGTCACGTGGTTCCAGATTTAAGCGTCTAGAACCGCTCGGCCACACCGGCCGGCTGCAAGATGTTCTTTTTGAGAAACACTGCTAAGGAGATTTTAGAGAATCACCATTTGCGACAGACTGCAGAAAGATCCTTTTGCAACTCAAACACATCCCATCTGAGGACCGCGAAGACAAGATACGAGAAATCAGGGATCGTACGGAAGCACGAAGGTAGTCGTCTTTCCGTCCCTCGATTACGAGTGGAGCAGGAAACGGAATGACGAGCAGTAGTACAAAGTACTTTCTGCCATTTACCGTATGGTGGCTTCCGAATTATGTATGTAGGTGTAGATGTAGACACCCTGAAAGTTTATCAGCGGTAGCAAAACCTATCCACCGGTCTACAGAGAAGGAGCAGGACAGCTTGGGTGAGAAAGGTAATGCAGAAGGAACAGGCGTGAGAGGCAACGCCACTGGCCCAGATTCAGCGCAAGCCGACTGCTACCGCTGCTGCTACCGTTACTGCTGCTGTGTGCACAATGCCCCGAAAACGGCAGTCGGGGCCAGCCGCTCGCTTTTCTCGCCGCGAGAGAAAGTGAAGGGCGTGAATTCGCAGGCCGGGCTGGGCTGCGCTCTCAGCGGTAACTGGACAGTAACTAGCTGGCTGCACCACTTTCTCCACCCCCGCGGACCGCTCTCGGTGCACACACTCTCCGCCGCGCACCACTTTCGCAGTCCGGTCCTCTCACCTTCTACTTCCGAGGTCTCAAGATCTCTCCCCCCAACAACCCCCGCCCTGCCTCTGGACCACCCAGATTTCATTGACATGCAATGCAGAATCGGTGTTCTATTTATCTTAACCACTCCAAATATCTTTTTGTCTAGAAGCACAGTAAAAAAAAAAAAAAGTATCATGCAAATGTTGTTCAGCTGCCACTGGAGCACCATCCAGCATGACTGTCACTCTTGTAACTTTGGTCGTTACGGAGATAAGAACATTCACGTAAATGTGACGTTGCTGAAAAATTTAACGTAAAACTGACTTTGGCTCTCCTGCACAAGCACAGAGTGCTATTTATTGGATTAGTGAAAACACAAAATTATGGGTATGGGGCAAATATTTATGTTGTAAACGTGTTCGGAAATTCCCGTTACAAATTTCTACGACTTGTAGCGGGTAGTGAGCACACAATGGTTTTGAACAAGAGCCCATGTTCGGGAACGTGATTCAACGAGGCTACACAGCGTCAAGGTTATAGTCGCCGGCGCCTGTAAATGTATGTACCGGGTGATCAAAAAGTCAGTATAAATTTGAAAACTTAATAAACCACGGCATAATGTAGATAGAGAGGTAAAAATTGACACACATGCTTGGAATGACGTGGGGTTTTATTAGAACAAAAAAAAGTTCACAAAATGTCCGACAGATGACGCTGGACAGCAAAACGTCAGTGACTGCGCATGACAATCGTGTATTAGAGGAGCTGTAATGAGAGAAGGAATCAGATGCGCCAGCAGTCGCAGCATGTTGACGTTACCTAAAAAGGCGCTTTTAGTGAAGCTGTATTATCAGAATGGGGAATGTGCTAGTTCAGCGTTACGATCCTATCGCCGTAGGAAGGGGATACGAACTGGTAAAGGTCCGTTGACAAATGCAGCTGTGGCGAGAATGAATTCGAAGTTCGAAGCCACGGGTTGTTTAGAAGATAGACCCAGTAGTGGCCGACCAAGCACAAGGCGTAATGCTGCTGAGACAGTTCAGGAAGAAATGGAGGCTGTAGCGGGTTCCTCTATGCAAGGAGAAGTCAGCGCTCGTGCAGTCGCACTTTGCACCGGCATTCCATACACTACTGTTTGGTTGGCACTTAGGCGTACCCTCCGATGCTATCCGTGCAAAATCCATCGGCATCATGAACTGTTACCTGGAGATTTAGTGAAGCGCAGGGCATTTGCAGTGTGGGCGTTTCAAAAGATGGCGGAAGATAACGATTGGTTGAGTAACGTGTTGTGGACCGACGAAGCTCATTTCACGCTCCGAGGGTCTGTCAAAACGCCCTAAACTGCAGAATTTCGGCTACCGAAAATCCTAGAATTGTCGTGGAAACTCCATTGCACGACGAGAAAGTCACAGTATGGGTTGGATTTACATCTACCGTTACCGGCCCTTTTTTCATCGAGGAAATGCGTGATTCTGGTTTTGTAACTACTACCGTGACGGGTGAGAGGTACGGCGATATGTTACAGAATCGCATCAACCCCAGCCTTCCAGATAAACACTTGCTGGAACGTACGATGTTCATGCAGGATGGCGCTCCACCCCATATTGCTAGACGCGTGAAAAATCTCTTGCGCGCGTCGTTTGGTGATAATCGTGTGTTCAGCCGCCACTTTCGTCATGCTTGCCCTCTCAGGTCCCCAGACCCCAGTCCGTACGATTATTGGCTTTAGGGTTACCTGAAGTCGCAAGTATATCGTGATCGACCGACATCTCTAGGGATGCTGAAAGACAACATCCGACGCCATTGCCTCACCATAACTCCGGACATGCTTTACAGAGCTGTTCACAACATTAATCCCCGACTACAGCTATTGTTGAGAAATGATGGTGGACATATTTGGCATTTCCTGTAAACATCATCATCTTTGCTTTGTCTTACTTTGTTATGCTAATTATTGCTATTCTGATCAGATGAAGCGCCATCTGTCGGACATTTTTTTAACTTTTGTATTTTTTTCGTTCTAATAAAACCCCATGTCATTCCAAGCATGTGTGTAAATTTGTACCTCTCTATCTACATTATTCCATGATTTATTCAGTTTTCAAATTTATACTGACTTTTTGATCACCCGGTATATACAGGGTGATTGCGTGATAATGATACAAAGTTTCAAAGATAATGGACAATTGTATCAATTTGAGGCAATCGACCTTGTTCCGGAAAAGAACGTATCGAAAGTTATAAGCGAAAACCATTACGATACCTCTGACAGTGGAATACATGTACCGGCAGTGTTGTTGCCAAGTGTAGGGTGTGCAACTTCAGAAATACTAGTACGGACCAAGCCAAGAAAAAATGTCCAGTAAACATGGGCTGTAAAATGCATGCCTTAAGACCTATCGGCACTTGTTCGATATAGTAGTGCCGCGTGGAGTGGCCATGCGGTTTGAGGCGCCTTGTCACGGACTGCGCGGCCCATCCCGCCGGAGGTTCGATTCCTCCCTGGGGCATGTGTGTGTGTGTGTGTGTGTGTGTGTGTGTGTGTGTGTGTGTGTGTGTGTGTGTGTTGTTCTTAGCGTAAGTTAGTTTAAGTAGTGTGTAAGTCTAGGGACCGATGATCTCAGCAGTTTGGTCGCTTAGGAATTCACACACATTTGAACATTTTTGACAGAGTAGTGTTTCAAACTAGCGAAGATGAACACGTGCTCACAGCTCCTCTGGTAAGTATTTCAGAGTCCATGCTTACTGGCATTTTTTGTTTTGATCCACAGTATCACGTCTGAAAGTTGAGTACCCTACGTTTTTAGAAACAACAGCACAGGTACATGTATGCCGCTTCCAGAGGTATCAGAATGATTTTGCCGCGCAGGGTAGCCGAGCGGTCGCGGGCGTCTTGTCACGGTTCGTGCGGCTCCCCCCGACAGAGGTTCGAGTCCTCCCTCGGGCATGGGTGTGTGTGTTGTTTAGATTAAGTTAGATTAAGTAGTGCGTAAGGCTAGGGACCGATGACTTCAGCAGTTTGGTCCCATAGTCCTTACCACAAATTTCCAATATCAGAATGATTTTCGCTTCTAACTTCCAACTCGTTAGTTCCCGAACCAGTAACTCTTTCCTCAAATTGATACTTTTATCCGTCTCCACGATCCTATAGAGTTTGCATCATCATCACGAATCACTCTGTATATACATACATTTACAGGTCCCGGCGCCTATAGCTTTGACGCTCTATAGCGTCGTTGGATGACATTTCCGGACATGGCTTCTAATTCAAAATACTATGCACTCACTACCCTTTGTAAGTCTTGGAAGTTTGTAATGCGAATTTCCGAACACCCTGTATTGCACTCTAGTGAACCGTAAGTGAAAGGGGAATCATGTCACTGTCTGATTGGTACGTTTAATCTATGCTCATTTACAATATAGGGTAATTTTAATGGCATTAATAACCTGTTGCACATTTGACATTTGTATATTGACGTCCGTAAAAGCGGCCTTTATAATTTCAATATGCAATTTTACTAAATCATTTTAATTTTAATGAACTTTAACCTACTGTGTATCAACGCCAATAAAAGCGGCGGTTGTGTGCCATAGTTTAATGATGATTTTTTAAATTACATCATGCTTAATGACGCAGTCTCCGCAAAAGCGTATATCGTCGGGGCCACAACCTTACAGGGAGGGCCTGTATGCACGCACGGTACCGCTCTACTGGTCGAGGTTGGAGCCGGCGTCTTGCTACATCAGTAACGTCCCCACAATCCACGTACTGCTTCCCGTGCAGTGCAGCCTTCTTTGGGCCAGACAGATGGTAGTCGGAAGGTGCGAGATCTTGGCTGTAAGGTGGATGAGGAAGAACAGTCCAGTGAAGTTTTGTGAGTTCTCCAAATGGGTGGACGAGTATGTCAGCACTACCAACAAGACGTCCAGCTGAGCAGCGAGGTGTTCGATTGTGATCCATCGATCAGCTCGAATGAGAGTATTCGCACGTTCCAACGTTGCAGGAGTCCCAGCTGCGTGTGGCCGCCAGGCACGCTGGAGATCGGAAATTTTTGCACGCCCTTAATGTGAAGACAGACGTCTCGCTCAACGACTCACCGTGCTTTTGCTCACTGCCAGGCTTCCGTAAACATTCTGCAAGATCCTATGAATATGTGAGATTCTCCGGTTTTTCGCCAAAAGAAACGCAATGACATTTCTCAGCTTGGAACGCATCTCCAATACAGACGCCATTTTGAAGTCGCGTCCACCCATCGGAACTTCATGAAATTATAGGGGCTGAAATGGAAATATTCCACGATGTCCCACAACACACTCTGCAGTTTTTTAAACCGGAATTGGACGAGAAAAGGTGTGCTGCATCACACCAATCCGAGCGTATGCACCGTCTCTGATGATCTGGATGTTGACGGGACGTTAGGCCCGACTCTTGCTTCCTTCCTTCTTTGGACTGTTTAGGTTTTTGCATTTCTTTCGACGTCAGCTTTCCTCTGACGTCTGTAATTCCTAGCATATTTACGAGTCATATGAGACGACATCTTTCATTAATTTGTAATTTTCCATTTAATACCGATTTTCGCTTACATGCCGGCGAATATTTTTATTGTATGCAAGCTCTTCATAACGGTATGCGAACAATGTTCTACCTAAATGCGTTTCCACGCTACACTAATTTATAACTTTGCACAAAGCTAATTTGAAACGTTCACCCGCATGCGCCTATACTGGTGCGATGACGTCACAGGTACAACAAATATTGTGTGGCGAAAACATTTGGACATGATCTGTCTATTGCGGGCTTAGCCATTAATTACGCGTTATTAGTCTCGTAGTTAGTACCGATTGAAATCTGACGGTGTTGCGTAAAACAAGGAAGTTAGATCCACTACCAGAGTAAAGAGCGAACTGGCAATTTCACGGTGGAAATATCCAGCACGGTCCATACCTTGGCTCAGACAGCGCCACATTTACGTTCAGGTTGCCTAAGTTTCGTCCGCGTCCATAGCTGAGTGGTCAGCGTAGATAGATGCCATGTGCGGACCCGTTTTAGTTCCCTGTAGTGCTGGGAATTTTTTCTTTGTGCGAAGACAGGAAAGATGTCCACTCAGGCGCGTGACTCGACTGAGGAAGTACTTGAGAAGTAGCACCTCCAAGGTCTTCAAAGAGTGGTGCGTTGACCCGATGCCCCTCCCCACCGCACCCAAATGACGCCATTGACTTAGGATGACATGGCGGTCGGACGGTCCCGACCGGCCCGCCTGCAGACAAAGCGACGGATCTATCTAGGGGAACACACCACAAAGGGGAAGAGCACACCGCTAAGTATATCAGTTGACAGGTGGTACGTCAGCATTCACCCTCCAAAGCCAACTGCGTCAAATTCCAAGCGCCGCTCGGCCATACGCGCGGCACTTCAGCTGACAAAATCGCTAAGGCTTTTGAAAGAACGGTGAAGCAATTTTGGCAGTTTGAAGTGAGTTCCGTTTCACGGAAAGCCAATTTCTTCCACACCTAATTTCAGGACTTACAAAATATTTGAGTTACTGCCCCCACAAGCGGATTCATGATCTCTTGAAGCTATTATGGAAGATTTTCCGTCCGACAGATAGCTTACTAATTGGTGACGTCATAGTAAACTCACCTAACGACAGTGAGAATTTTAGCGGAAATTCAAAAGTTAATAAAACAAATTTGTTTTTTTTAAATATGGATGCACTTAAAAAAAATATTTATTGTTATGATAGAAATATTACTAGCAATTGCATACAAATACAATGTTATTTTCAAAAATTAGATACTTACTTTTAAAAAATATATATAGTTATTCATAGCAATGTTAATAAATCGTGTTGAATATTATTGCTAATATTTCCAGCCATTTTTTCTTCAGTTGCTGATTCAAGTATGCTTTCTCACATGGGCAAGAAAAAAAAATTCCCTCTTTTTCAACTGAACTAAACCTGTACTGTGTGCATCTAGTATACACAAAAGAACACATGCTCGCACGAAATGGACATAGGAATTAATTTAAGTGCAAAAAACACAACCATATGGTTGTAAACAGATAATTTCAATGAGCTGCTAGGAACCTTGGGAGATCTATTACCGTATGCACAATCGAATAATTTTCTTTATATTATAGACCAGTCAAGATGTCTAGCATGAATAGTCGAATCATATTTGCTACATACAAATAAAACATTCAGTGGCAAAAGACGGATTTTTTTCTTATCTTTAAGACAAAACATAATAATCGTTTTGAATATCTTGACGATTCCGATTTCTTTTCATTTTTGAATCTCATCGACTGATTAAATCATAGTATAATTTGATGCAACTAAGTAATAAATTTCAAATCCTGCTTTATAGGCTTTTAATTCAAAAATTGCTCTAAAATGCTTCTTTTGCAACTTACTATTTCACGAAGAATCCACAGGTAGGGGCTGCACCACAGGTTCAGCCAAGGAATATCTGACTAAGTCTCTGGGCTTATGATCACGAACCACTTAGTACAGAAGAAAGTTTCATCCCGCGAGGCTGCAAGTAAGCCTCGCCGCTTAATGGCGATGCTCTATCAAGTGAGCACAACAACCGTGGCCACAATAAAAATCAAACCCCGTCAATATTCCATGTTGCGTCCGCTTTCTAACGGCGGCCGTTAGTCGCGGTCCGAGCACTAAGCCACCAGTCGCCCACTCGGAACTTAATTGCGTTTATTGGGCCAATAGCGGCAATGTCCGCGTCACGACCGGGAGAGCTGAACAGGCGTCGCGGTAACAGCGGAACGGCGTGCCCGGACCACCTTCAATGGCCATCTCGCTCTCTCTCTCTCTCTCTCGCAGTGGACCGCGACTCGGCCGCACGAACCGGAACAGCAGCGCAGAGCTCCCAGGAGGATGTACTCGTATTTCGCTTGGCGGATGCGCCAAGTTTCCGCGTCGTTGGGCCAAAGTACTTTTTGAAGAGTTGCCTGCACGTGCTCTCGCGGATGTCCACTGCCTGCAAACGGCGGGCTACAGAGATCTCTTGGAAAGAAAAGACGTGTCTTTGCAAACTAAACTCCTTGCGGAACAGTTGCTGCTTGACTTTCCTTCCATACTCCAGCCGTGTTTCTCTCTCCCCACCCGCAACGCCAACCCCCTCTTTCCCATCCCCTACTTTTGTAGCACTTGGCCCGCGTCCTTGGCACGAAAGACTCACCCCTTGTTCCCTCAATTAAAAAACATTTGGGTTGAACTCAGTTACGGCTTGGTGTGTCAGCTGATTTTCCAATCAGTGCTCGTAAAAGTTAAGTGTACGATTCCTAATGTGCCCTCCACCCTTCCCTCGCTTTTAAGATCACTTTGAACTGCGTTGCAAGTTTTGTATGTGTTAAATAATCTGGACCGCTCACTTCATACTTGTTACAGCATGCAGGAGACACTTTCGGTAAATTGTTAATAAATTAAGTGAAAAATTAAATTGACTATGAAGCACAACAAAAGCTTTTTTTATTGGAAAGTATAGCGTGATTTAACAGAGAGCCACATTAGCCTGCACTAATGATACATTTAGCCATACTCGTCACCTAACCACCACTCTCTTGTTGCTGGTTGAATGAGCAAAATCACGAGTCAGAAAAGAAAAAAAAAATGCTGCAGTTGATAGCGGCTTATAGAGTACAGCATTTGCTTAAAGCAAAAGAGGTGGAAGAATCAACGGCGACCAGCAACGAAAAGCATTGCACATTCCAAGTCATCCCCCACACCTATGACTTTCTTCTTTTTCCTTATCTCTCTTCTGATATGAGTGATAATGAAGTACAATCATTTCAACTACTTCCTCGTATTATCAAATTTCGCCTTTCATTCTCCTTATTATTTCATAGTTCACTTCACTTATCAGTAGTTATATTCAACTACTCGTTCTGGGACACATTGTAAACCTTCCTTTGGGGTACACGTTAGAGCATACCCTTCATTACCATTTCTTCACGTCCCTTTTTGTGTATTACTAGTGCTCTGTTTTCCTAAACAGCAGGAAGATCTTACAAGAATTCATGTTTCAAAGTTACCAACAAGATGCAAATCTTTCATTCCTTACTTGCACGACAAATTTCCTGAGTAAACATTTTTTTTTGTAACTTTCAAACCTTTTACTAGAATTGTCAAACAATTTAATAGAGTGAGTATCCTTTTTTAACTTTTTTGTGTTTTGTATTATTCTTTGCTGTATTTATGAATCGGGCATGGCTTTTTGCAAGCTTACGGGTAAAAGAATTGATAAATTGTGGAAGTGTGACTGACTTAATGCTCCATACGTTCGTCTGTTTTCTGTGGTACCCTGTTACTGAAAGTAAGAAGAAGTGTAAACACTAATGGCGTGTTTTAGTACGTACTACTAACGACACACTGTTTACCTTAAACTTCATGTAATTTCACTATCTGATACGATTGACAATTCTGTTTCTAGTATGAAACTACGTACGGAGTTCTGCAACTGGAACGTTGTACGGTGTATTTCTATTCTCGTAACTTACCATACGGTTCATCAACGAGGCCGCCTCCGAATTTTTATGTGAAAACTCTTAAAGCTTTTAAAATAAAACAAATGTTGTTAATATTCTACATTTTTATTGCTCATCTCTACATATTTATTTCTCAACTTAGTCACCCTAGGGGCGAACACATTTCTCCCAGCGAGAGATCAGTTCTTGATTCAGTCACTGTAGAATGTTTCACTTTTAACGGATTCACACCTTCTCCACCGCTTCAAACTATCAATGTGCGCTCCCCGAGCATATTCATTAAGCTTTGGAAACAAATGAAAATCGGATGGGGCCAAGTCGGGACGGTACGGAGGATGACGGACGACGGTGACCCCAAGGCGTCTGGTAGCTGCAGATACCGCAGCGCTCGTGTGTGTTCTGGCATTATCATGCTAAAGGAAGAGGTGCTCTCTGAGCGGACGAACCCTTCAAATTCGAAACTCGATCACATCCCGATGTTTCTCACGCACCGACATGGTTACGTTATATACCGCTAAGTTACACGCTATAATTCGAAGCTCTCTTCCAACCGATTACATATTTACAGCTGTAACTGTTTCTAGTGATTGCTCAAAAATTGTATAATCAAATAGTAAAAGGTCCTTCCGCCTGCTTGTCTACCACGAACGGTCTTCAGAATGGGTCTGAGCACTATGCGACTTAACTTCTGAGGTCATCAGTCCCCTAGAACTACTTAAACCTAACCAACTTAAAGACACCACACACATCCATGCCCGAGGCAGGATTCGAACCTGCGACTGTAGCAGTCGCGCGGTTCCAGACTGTAGCACCTAGAACCGCTCGGCCACTTCGGCCGGCTTCAGAATGTAAGTTGCACATATCGTTCCATGCTAAGGCAACGAAAGTGGCGCATTATCACAAGAGAGCATCTTGTCCGAATGTACGGTAGAAACAGAAATGGTTCAAATGGCTCTGAGCACTATGGGACTTGACTTCTGAGGTCGTCAGTCCCTTAGAACTACTTAAACCTAACTAACCTAAGGACATCACACACATCCATGCGCGAGGCAGGATTCGAACCTGCGACCGTAGCAGCAGCGCAGTTCCAGGCTGTAGCGCCTAGAACCACTCGGCCACCCCGGCCGGCGGTAGAGACAGTTTTGTTGCGGTGCAAATAACAGATGGGTTCAGAGTGAACAAGTGAACCTGCGTGACAACTTTAAAGTACTGCAAGCTGAAGACATTCACAAGGCTGTTCTCGCATGGCTCCGTGACCAAGGAGCGGATTGCTATCCACGAGTTACTGAACCGTTGGTGGAACATTCTGACAGATGTTTAATGAGTCTTAACTACTATGTTTAGCCGGGCGGGATTACCCGAGCGGTCCAAGGCGCCGCAGTCATAGACTGTGCGGCTGGTCCCGGCGGATGTTCGAGTCCCCCCTCGGGCATGGGTGTATGTGTTTGTTCTTAGGATGATTTAGGTTAAGTAGTGTGTAAGCTTAGGGACTGATGACCTTAAGTCCCATAAGATTTCACACACATTTTTTGGCTATGTGTAAAAACAGTGTCGAGTGTCTGTATCTCTTAGAAGTTAGTGAAGTATTTCACAGAAGTTACTTGGCCTGCCGTAAAAATGGTTAACATACACTGAGATGACGAAAGTCATGGGAAAGTGAGTCACCTAACATTACCGCTGGGTATACACTCCTGGAAATGGAAAAAAGAACACATTGACACCGGTGTGTCAGACCGACCATAGTAGCTCCGGACACTGCGAGAGGGCTGTACAAGCAATGATCACACGCACGGCACAGCGGACACACCACGAACCGCGGTGTTGGCCGTCGAATGGCGCTAGCTGCGCAGCATTTGTGCACCGCCGCCGTCAGTGTCAGCCAGTTTGCCGTGGCATACGGAGCTCCATCGCAGTCTTTAACACTGGTAGCATGCCGCGACAGCGTGGACGTGAACCGTATGTGCAGCTGACGGACTTTGAGCGAGGGCGTATAGTGGGCATGCGGGAGGCCGGGTGGACGTACCGCCGAATTGCTCAACACGTGGGGCGTGAGGTCTCCACAGTACATCGATGTTGTCGCCAGTGGTCGGCGGAAGGTGCACGTGCCCGTCGACCTGGGACCGGACCGCAGCGACGCACGGATGCACGCCAAGACCGAAGGATCCTACGCAGTGCCGTAGGGGACCGCACCGCCACTTCCCAGCAAATTAGGGACACTGTTGCTCCTGGGGTATCGGCGAGGACCATTCGCAACCGTCTCCATGAAGCTGGGCTACGGTCCCGCACAACGTTAGGCCGTCCTCCGCTCACGCCCCAACATCGTGCAGCCCGCCTCCAGTGGTGTCGCGACAGGCGTGAATAGAGGGACGAATGGAGACGTCTCGACTTCAGCGATGAGAGTCGCTTCTGCCTTGGTGCCAATGATGGTCGTATGCGTGTTTGGCGCCGTGCAGGTGAGCGCCACAATCAGGACTGCATACGACCGAGGCACACAGGGCCAACACCCGGCATCATGGTGTGGGGAGCGATCTCCTACACTGGCCGTACACCACTGGTGATCGTCGAGGGGACACTGAATAGTGCACGGTACATCCAAACCGTCATCGAACCCATCGTTCTACCATTCCTAGACCGGCAAGGGAACTTGCTGTTCCAACAGGACAATGCACGTCCGCATGTATCCCGTGCCACCCAACGTGCTCTAGAAGGTGTAAGTCAACTACCCTGGCCAGCAAGATCTCCGGATCTGTCCCCCATTGAGCATGTTTGGGACTGGATGAAGCGTCGTCTCACGCGGTCTGCACGTCCAGCACGAACGCTGGTCCAACTGAGGCGCCAGGTGGAAATGGCATGGCAAGCCGTTCCACAGGACTACATCCAGCATCTCTACGATCGTCTCCATGGGAGAATAGCAGCCTGAATTGCTGCGAAAGGTGGATATACACTGTACTAGTGCCGACATTGTGCATGCTCTGTTGCCTGTGCCTATGTGCCTGTGGTTCTGTCAGTGTGATCATGTGATGTATCTGACCCCAGGAATGTGTCAATAAAGTTTCCCCTTCCTGGGACAATGAATTCACGGTGTTCTTATTTCAATTTCCAGGAGTGTATTTCGTGAACCACATCAAATTCTGACGAACCGATTCCACAGAGCGAACGTGAGGAGAGGGGCTAGAGTAATTGGTTAATACAAACCATAAAAAAATGCACGGAAGTTTGTTTTTTAACACAAACCTACGTTTTTTTAAATGGAACCCCGTTAGTTTAGTTAGCCCATCTGAACATACACTCCTGGAAATTGAAATAATAACAAAGTGAATTCATTGTCCCAGGAAGGGGAAACTTTATTGACACATTCCAGGGGTCAGATACATTACATGATCACACTGACAGAACCACAGGCACATAGACACAGGCAACAGAGCATGCACAATGTCGGTACTAGTACAGTGTATATCCACCTTTCGCAGCAATGCAGGCTGCTATTCTCCCATGGAGACGATCGTAGAGATGTTGGATGTAGTCCTGTGGAACGGCTTGCCATGCCATTTGCACCTGGCGCCTCAGTTGGACCAGCGTTCGTGCTGGACGTGCAGACCGCGTGAGACGACGCTTCATCCAGTCCCAAACATGCTCAATGGGGGACAGATCCGGAGATCTTGCTGGCCAGGGTAGTTGACTTACACCTTTTAGAGCACGTTGGGTGGCACGGGATACATGCGGACGTGCATTGTCCTGTTGGAACAGCAAGTTCCCTTACCGGTCTAGGAATGGTAGAACGATGGGTTCGATGACGGTTTGGATGTACCGTGCACTATTCAGTGTCCCCTCGACGATCACCAGTGGTGTACGGCCAGTGTAGGAGATCGCTCCCCACACCATGATGCCGGGTGTTGGCCCTGTGTGCCTCGGTCGTATGCAGTCCTGATTGTGGCGCTCACCTGCACGGCGCCAAACACGCATACCACCATCATTGGCACCAAGGCAGAAGCGACTCTCATCGCTGAAGACGACACGTCTCCATTCGTCCCTCCATTCACGCTTGTCGCGACACCACTGGAGGCGGGCTGCACGATGTTGGGGCGTGAGCGGAAGACGGCCTAACGGTGTGCGGGACCGTAGCCCAGCTTCATGGGGACGGTTGCGAATGGTCCTCGCCGATACCCCAGGAGCAACAGTGTCCCTAATTTGCTGGGAAGTGGCGGTGCGGTCCCCTACGGCACTGCGTAGGATCCTTCGGTCTTGGCGTGCATCCGTGCGTCGCTGCGGTCCGGTCCCAGGTCGACGGGCACGTGCACCTTCCGCCGACCACTGGCGACAACATCGATGTACTGTGGAGACCTCACGCCCCACGTGTTGAGCAATTCGGCGGTACGTCCACCCGGCCTCCCGCATGCCCACTATACGCCCTCGCTCAAAGTCCGTCGACTGCACATACGGTTCACGTCCACGCTGTCGCGGCATGCTACCAGTGTTAAAGACTGCGATGGAGCTCCGTATGCCACGGCAAACTGGCTGACACTGACGGCGGCGGTGCACAAATGCTGCGCAGCTAGCGCCATTCGACGGCCAACACCGCGGTTCCTGGTGTGTCCGCTATGCCGTGCGTGTGATCATTGCTTGTACAGCCCTCTCGCAGTGTCCGGAGCTACTATGGTCGGTCTGACACACCGGTGTCAATGTGTTCTTTTTTCCATTTCCAGGAGTGTATAAACAAATACGTAATCAGTGCCGTTTGTTGCATTGTAAAATGTGAATTACATCCGGAGATATTGTAACCTAAAGTTGACGTTTGAGTACCACTCCTCCGCTGTTCGATCGTGTGTATCGGAGAGCACCGAATTACGTAGGGATCCAAAGGGAACGGTGATGGAGCTTAGGTACAGAAGAGACTGGAACAGCACATTACGTCCACATGCTAACACCTTTTTATTGGTCTTTTTCACTGACGCACTTGTACATTACCATGAGGGGTGAGGTGCACGTACACACGTGGTTTCCGTTTTCAATTACGGAGTGGAATAGAGTGTGTCCCGACATGTCAGGCCAATAGATGTTCAATGTGGTGGCCATCATTTGCTGCACACAATTGCAATCTCTGGTGTAATGAATGTCGTACACGCCGCAGTACATCTGGTGTAATGTCGCCGCAGGCTGCCACAATACGTTGTTTCATATCCTCTGGGGTTGTAGGCACATCACGGTACACATTCTCCTTTAACGTACCCCACGGAAAGAAGTCCAGAGGTGTAAGATCAGGGGAACGGGCTGGCCAATTTATGCGTCCTCCACGTCCTATGAAACGCCCGTCGAACATCCTGTCAAGGGTCAGCCTAGTGTTAATTGCGGAACGTGCAGGTGCACCATCATGCTGATACCACATACGTCGACGCGTTTCCAGTGGGACATTTTCGAGCAACGTTGGCAGATCATTCTGTAGAAACGCGATGTATGTTGCAGCTGTTTGGGCCCCTGCAATGAAGTGAGGACCAATGAGGTGGTCGCCAATGATTCCGCACCATACATTTACAGTCCACGGTCGCTGTCGCTCTACGTGTCTGAGCCAGCGAGGATTGTCCACGGACCAGTAATGCATGTTCCGTAGATTCACTGCCCCGTGGTTTGTGAAACCCGCTTCATCGGTAAACAGGTAGAGTTGCTACGCATTCTCTGTTAGTGCCCATTGACAGAATTGCAGTCGATGATTAAAGTCACCACCATGTAATTGCTGATGTAGCGACACATGAAACGGATGAAAGCGGTTACGATGCAATATGCGCATGACACTACTTTGACAGTCCACCGGCTCTCGCAGTGTCCCGTGTACTCATGTGTGGGTTCATGGCAACAGCAGCTAACACACCAACTGCACCCGCTTCTCCTGTGACGGGCCTGTTACGGACCCGTTTGCGTGCTACGACCATACCTGTTGCATACAGTTGGCGGTAGATGTTTTGCAATGTGCGGCACGTTGGATGCTCTCTGTCCGGGTACCGTTCTGCATACACCCTGCAGGCTTCAGCTGCATTTCGTCGACACTCACCATAGATGAGTATCATCTCCGTCTTTTCAGAGTTCGAATACACCATGGTCACAGTCCCTACAACACTACACTATCACAGACGTCTGGTAACACGGTGTACTACAGTTGGTCTGCATGCGGAGACGAATGCAGAATAACAATAGCAGCAAGCGCTACATGCGGACACTGCGACAGCTAGACCAAACCACAACAGTGCACTACAGCCACACTCGTAAACACGGTCGTCATCGTAAACATGTCACTGCAGATGCTGCTCGCCGACCGTGGCCCGTGTTTGTTACAACACGCAACTGAACGTCGGAGGTTTCAAGCGTCAACTTTAGGTTACAATATCTCCGGATGTAATTAACATTTTACAATGCAACAAACGGCACTGATTACGTATTTGTTTATATGTTCAGATGTGCTAACAAAACTAACGGGGTTGCATTTAAAAAAACGTAGGTTTGTGTTAAAAAACATACTTCCGTGCATTTTTTTATGGTTTGTATTAACCAATTACACTAGCCCCTCTCCTCACGTTCGGTCAGTGGAATCGGTTCGTCAGTATTTGATGTGGTTTACGAAATACATCCAGCGGTAACGTTAGGTGACTCACCCTGTATAAATGGCGGTACTATCGGGTAAGCAAAGTGTAAAAGGGCAGGACATTTGCGGAGCTGTCATTTGTACTCAGGTGATTCATGGGAAAGGCATCCGACGCGATTATGGCCGCTCGACAGAAATTAACACACTTCGAACGCGATTTGCTAGTTACAGCTAGACGCTCGGGACATTCTATTTCGGAAACCGTTGCGGAATTCTATATTCCGAGATCCGCAGTATCAAGAATCTGCCACAAACACCAAATTTCAGTCGTTATACGTATTTCACCACGGTCAATGCAGTGGCTGACGGCCTTCACTTAACGACGAGAGCAGCGGCATTTGAGTACAGTTGTCAGTGCTAACAGACAAGCAACTCTGCATGAAATAACGGCAGAAATCAGTGTGGGACGTACGATGAACGTATCCGTTAGGACAGAGCGACGACGTTTGACGTAAATACGCTGTGACGGCAGACGTCCGGCGCAAGCGCGTTTGGTAACAGCACGACATCACCTGCAACACCTCTCCAGGGCTTGTGACCACATCGGTCCGATGCTGCACGACTGGAAAATCGTGGCTCGGTCAGACGAGTCAGGATTTCGATTGATAAGATCTGATGGTGGGAGTCCAATACGGCGCAGGTCCCACGAAGCCGTGGACCTAAAATGTCAACAACACACTTAGCAAGCTGGCGGTGGCTCCATAATTGTGTGGGTTGTTTACTATGAATGGATCACTGACTCGAAATAATCATTTTAGGCTACTTAGAGACTTTTCACAGCCACTCGTGGACTTCATGTTCCCAAACAGGGATGGAAGTTTTATCAAAGACAAAGTGCCGCGTCAGAGCATTCTGGAAAATTCGAGCGAATGATTTTGCAGCACACATCACACGACACGAATCCCATAGAACATTTATGAAACAGAGATGAATTCGTACCCAAAATCTTGCACCGGCAACACTTTCGCAATTATGGACGGCTACAGAGGCAGCAGGGGACTTCCAACGGTTTCTTGAGTCCGTGCGAAGTCCAGCTGCTGCAGTACGCCGGGCAAAAGGAGGTCCGACACGCTGTTAGGAGGTACCCATGACTTCTGTCGTCACAGTGTTCTTTACGAAGTCCCCTCGTACCACTCGCACCCCTAGCAATAATAATCTGCTGTTGCGACTTACCTATGTGTAATATTAGTCAACAGCCTAATAAAGCTCCCTACATAATAAAACTAGACCACTGAAATATATCGTGGGAAAAGCTGCCGGTTAGTGAATAATCATATCTGTGATCAGAAAGCAAAAAGGGTATTACTGAAAAATCTAAATCAGACTGATCAGAAAAAGAAAAAAACACAACCAATGCTGCGGATTAATGAGATCCCTAATCATCACCAATTCGTTTGATTTGTTTGCGTTATCGCTCCCTTCCTTACGCATCGTTATGGCAGCAATGGTCCCTACAGCAGACAAAGTGATTACTATTAGTGTCTCACAAACAATGAAGTCTGTATGGTGCCTTCCGCAATTACAGATTAATGTACTCACATATGCAGTATAGTTTAATTACAGATCGTTTAGTCGACTGTTATTGCTAAAATAGTTCATTGGGAGCCCATGTGACGAATGTGGGCCCTGGATAGGGTTAGCATGTAATCGCGTCGCTGCGGGCGAATGCCATGAAATATTCCTAACCGTAATAACGGCTCCCAACAACACGCCCGGGTATAGAACGCCCGTTAATCACGAGCAGCCAGCAACACGCGGCTGTTGTCTGCCATTTGGCGGGCGTGTTATTTCATTCTGCGAACCTGCGAAGCATCAACATACGGACAACCCGTGACCTTTCGTCGATATTGTTTCATTCGCTTATTATTCGCCAAGTTCTGGCCTCAGTTCAGGTGACCAATTATTATTAATGGGATAGTGCGCTTCGTGTGCGGCGACAGGGATCTGGTACTGTCCGTTGTGGTTACTATGTCGAACTGGTGGAAATCAAACATTGACTCCGAAAGAAGTAAAGCTGTAAATCCTCAGAGATCTAGAGGAAAGAGGTAATAAGAGTATTCTGTGGCGAACTGTCGTAATCGCAAAAACAATTCTCTACTAAAACTACAATTACACAAACAACTACAGCAAAGAACTATCATAAGGAACTGTCTGAAAGGGTAACGATAGTGTTTATTTTGGCTGATGATAAATGAACAGGCAAAATGAGTACTGGAAAAACAATAAGCAGACAGATAGAAACCAAGGAAGAAGAAACAGGAAGCAGAGTAGTACCAACAAACCATTAAAGTTAAGTACAGTAGTCAGTCTCCATTATCTAACGTCATTGACCAAACCATTGCTGCCTTGTTACGCAAGACATAACCAGAGACGCTCACACTGATGACGGGTTCCTTGACTTCCGGAAAGCATTAGACACAGTTTCGCACTGTCATTCAGAGAACAAAATACGAGGTTAACGAGTACAGATTTGCGACGGAGTTCAGGACTTCCTAAAAGATAGACCTCAATACGTTTACTCACAGCGGCATGAAACCAACAGATGCAAAGATAATTTCTGAAGTATTCCAGGGGGTATTACAGGACCAGCAGGTGAGAGTCGTACCTAAAAATGACAGTAGCGTACAGTAAACATAAGCAAGCTTGTGTATTCGTGTGCACTGGAGTCAGATGTTTTCTTCCTCTCTTCGGTGCTTTTGTCTGCTCTGATTGCCCGACGGTCGTTGCTGTAACTTTTAGAGCACGGAAGATAATTTGAGGCCTGTGGTATCCGTTTTTAAGCTAAGTGACTAATTTCGTTGCTATATTTCAGTTATCTACATTATTTAAGGAAAGACACCACAAACTTTTCATGATCATTTCCATAACAGAACGTACAATATGACTAGATAATACGACATGTTTGTCGTGCAGTACCTGCCACCCGATTGTCTTTCAGTATCGGCCAGAAATAATTTCAGTTTTTAAATTATATTTTCTCCTTACCTCTTTTCAGATTGACATGGCTGAGAATGAGAAAAAAGTACGACAAAGGCCTCTGAAGTGAAGATATAGAATGGGAAACCAAGAACTCAGAAAAGTGAGATCCTTATATCATCGCCTTTAAAACGACAATTAGACGAGAAGAAGATCGTCAGGGAAAGATCGCTACCGAAGAGAAGGGACGAACAGCGGAAAACATAAAACTAGAAATAGATTTGAAGAAAGGTGAGATTTAGTCGAGCGTTCCAAAAAACAAAAATGAACGCGCGGAGGATGGCCATGAAAAACCAATTAGAAAGCGACGACAGAATGGAATTTACTGGAAATAATGGGTCAACAGAAGAGACTGGAAAGTTCGTTATGTGATTGGAGCCATTAGAAGAAAACTGTGAGCATTGAACCAAATGTAGAGGCTGGGTACATGTTGGATGTGTGGATCAGGAGCATATTTTGTGTTTTATTTGCAGATCTCTGTAAAACAGTGAGCAAAATCTTTTTGGACCGAGTAGATGAAATAGTAAGTTCCTCTGCTTACGTGTTCTGTTATATTCAATATGTATCAGTAAAGTGTATCGTTACCGATATCATGGAAGAAAAGACAATGGCCGATACTGCGAGCTACTTTCTTCAAGCCTTGTAAGTGTACCTCTTCAATTTTGATGTACCTAAGCACTACAAACAAAAAATACAAATCATTACACTGTGCAGTTCATAGAACATGTCTATCTTCAGATAAGAGAATACACTCATGAGCCGAAACATTATGACCACCTGTGTAATAGGTTGTTAGTCCGCCTTTGGGACGAAGTATGCCACTGATTCTGCGTCTCAGAAATTCTACAGTTTTTGGCAGGTTTGTGGACGTATGTCCATTATAATTATCCGGGCTGTTATGCCGTGGTCGGTTGATGAATTCTGAGGTGATTCCCAACGTTTCGTCTCCGACTGCGGGAGACATCTTCAAGGGGGTCCGTAGCTTGATGGAAGGTCCAACACACACACACTGGCTCGCTACTGACTGCCGCTAAATTCCGTGTCCGCGCGCCGCGGCGTGACGTCACGTGTTTGGACCCCCTTGAAGATGTCTCCCGCAGTCGGAGACGAAACGTTGGGAATCACCTCAGAATTCATCAACCGACCACGGCATAACAGCCCGGATAATTATAATGGACATGATATTTCCGGCCGTGAAAGTTTACATTTTAGTATTGTGGACGTATGTGGCATTAGATGTCTACGCACAGGTTATGTAATTCGCGTAAATCACGGACCGCTGATCTGTGTACGCCCGATAGCGACCCAGATGGGTTCCATAGGAATTACATCAGGCGAATTTGGTCAGCCAGACATCAACGTGAGTTCAGTGTAACGCTCCTCAAACCAGTGTAAGCACGGTTCTGACCTCAGACACGGACAATTATACTGTTGAAAGATGGCAACGCCGTTGGGGAAGACGTCAAGCATGAAGTGATGCAGGTTGTTCGCAGCTGTTAGCGTGTCTTCGATTACTACCGCAGGTCCCATGCAAGCGCAGGAGAATGTCTCCCATAGCATAACAATGCTCCCACCAGTCTGTGTCTGTGCCGCGCTGCAAGTTTCGAGCCGTCGCTCACTTCGACGACGCCGGCCGCTGTGATCGAGCGGTTCTAGACGCTTCAATCCGGCGCCGCGCGGCTGCTACGGTCGCAGGTTCGAATCCTGCCTCGGGCATGGATGTGTGTGATGTCCTTAGGTCAGTTAGATTTAAGTAGTTCTCTAAGTCTAGGGGACTTACGACCTCAGATGTTAAGTCCCATAGTTCTTAGAGCCATTCGAACCATTTGAACTTCGATGACGGCATTTTGTGAAGACGGCCATCGACCCAGTGAAACAACAATGTGAATCAAGCGAAGAGCTGACATATTTCCATTGGTCGACCGTCGAATCCCGATGGTCCCGTGCCCTCTGCAATCGTAACTGACGATGTTGTTGGCTCAGTATGTAAACACGTAGGGATGGTCTGCCGCGGAGCTCAATGTTCATCAATATACGAAGAATGGTGTGCTCCGAAACACCTGAGCGTGCACCGGCATTGTGCTCTTTCGGCAGAGGTGCCACAGATCATCATTTCCCTTATCTTACAGAGCAGACAAACCTCCGAACCCCCCGTTCTGTGAAGAGTCGTGGGCGTCCAACCATTTAGTGCCTAGTAGTAGTTTTACTGTCCTCCTTCCATTAGCTGTAGATGCGCACAACAGTAGCGCGTGAACATTCCACCAGCTTCGCCGTTTTCGAGATTCTCGTCCACAGGCTATGCGTAATCTGTCCTTTGTCAAAGTTGCTTAGCTCAATGTATTTCCCCATTTCAAGCCCATATCTTTGTTAGGGTGATCCCCCGTCCGTGTTTGTTCCGCTTACACATACTTTTGTTACCGCGTCACGTGCCTGCAACGACACCAGGTGGCGTCCAACGTTGCGGTGGGCAATGGTCATTATGTATTGGCTTATCAGTGTAGTATACTTAAAATTTAGTTCTTGCAGTATGTAATAGGAAACAGCCCAAATAAACACTATTGATCACGTCTTCTATGCGACGCCCAGTGTGTACATAAAGCGTCGGCTTCTTCCCACGACGAAGAAAATTATTTTAAATCGGAATTTTACGTGCCCATTTGATAGAGCGGTCCCAAATTAATCTAGTGCGATGTTTATTTTATCGATATGTATTAAAACGGAAAGAAAAACAGGAAGAATAAATAGTACTCTTGTGGTGACTGAGTAGCTCTGCTGCAGGGTGGTACCAGCGCGAGATGCTGGAGTACCGATTATTCTTTGTGTTTTAATGTCCCTATTAACACACACTATTAAACTGAATGCAGCACTAGACTAGTTTGGGTTCCCTCTACAGAATTCCACTTTGAAAATCATTTTGGTCGTAATGCGGAACAAAAACAAATGTCCAAATGTGTGTCAATTCCTGAGGTCCACCAAACTGTTGAGGCCATCGGTACCTAGAGTTACACACTACTTAAACTAACTTAACTGCCTTACGCTAAATCAGTGAGATGGCGCCTCTAACTGCGCGGCCACTCAGCACGGCCGTGGAACAAACCTACGGTTTCCGCCCACAACGGGCGTTCATAAAAGACGTGATGAGCAAAATTGTTCGGGCTGTCTCGAGCTGCATATCGCAAAAACGAAATTGCAAATATCTGCACAAATACCAGAGAAAATGCGCTTGACAACGAGGGACACCGTGTATATGATATAGCGGATTACGTGGGAACCTCTACGAGGTCCTTTGCAGGCGAAGCTGTTGTCTAGAGGAACATACTAATAGCAAAATGCAGGAAGACCTGCAGGGATCGATAGCTGGTCCAGAGACTGGCAGATGAACCTGAAGTTGCATAAATTTAACATGCTGCCCATAAACAGGCTAACAGATCCATTACTGTTCGAGTACGTTATTGGTGAACAATTTTGGAGCCAGTAAAAACAACGTAATGTGGAATGAGGATATAAAAAAATTATTAAAAAATACACTCCTGGAAATGGAAAAAAGAACACATTGACACCGGTGTGTCAGACCCACCATACTTGCTCCGGACACTGCGAGAGGGCTGTACAAGCAATGATCACACGCACGGCACAGCGGACACACCAGGAACCGCGGTGTTGGCTGTCGAATGGCGCTAGCTGCGCAGCATTTGTGCACCGCCGCCGTCAGTGTCAGCCAGTTTGCCGTGGCATACGGAGCTCCATCGCAGTCTTTAACACTGGTAGCATGCCGCGACAGCGTGGACGTGAACCGTATGTGCAGTTGACGGACTTTGAGCGAGGGCGTATAGAGGGCATGCGGGAGGCCGGGTGGACGTACCGCCGAATTGCTCAACACGTGGGGCGTGAGGTCGCCACAGTACACCGATGTTGTCGCCAGTGGTCGGCGGAAGGTGCACGTGCCCGTCGACCTGGGACCGGACC